>NC_088376.1:5887500-6170000 GCF_037993035.2 Macaca fascicularis
CTGGGAAGGGAAGGTCTGGTGGAAAACTCATGCAAGATTCAGTCTTTGCAGGCAAGGAGCTAAATCTGACATGACAGATAAACATGAAAACAGTCAAAACTTCAGATTTGGTAAACTCTCTGTTCAACTGAAATCCCAGGAGTGTTAAGGCTTCCTCCTCAATCCACATCTAGCCAATCTTCTCATCTTCTTCCAGTGCAGGAACACCAAACTGTTTACTTTTCCCCAAATCACCCTACATTCTCTTCACTGAGGCTTTTAATGCTGAAACCTCCATCAGAAATGGCTTTCTCTGCTTCATGGAAAAGGCTTTTCAATGTTCCCTGCTCCTTCCCTGGCGGGGAAAATAATGCACCTTCTCTCTTTTGGGTTCCTGTAGCACAAGTTTATATAAACACTAGTGGTGGAAGATGGCTTACCTACCAAGTATATGTCCTTGAGGCATGTACAAAGGTCAAGATTTTAAATTCTGTAAGTGTTCAGTTGCATTTTTGACCCTACTCCTCACTTGCTGAATATTTTGGGCAAATAATAGACCTTGGAGCCTCAGTTCCTTATCATTGTTGTTATGGGGATTTAATAATACAGTAGATGCAAAATACCAGGCATAATGTTAGGCAAAATTTAGGATGTTTGGTTTGTTAAATTCAATCTTTGGAATTCATAATATAAATGAACATAAATGTAAACTAGTTGTGTAACATATAATGGATTTTAGGAGCTACCTTCAGCTTAAGAAAGAAGTTTGATTTCCTAAATTATCGTGCTGCCTTTTTGATAAATTCTTCGATGCCACACAAAGACAAGCCATTCTCTTCTCTTGGCAGTTTTACTATTTTATCATCATAACAATAAAATGGTGACATTTTAATCTTATTCAATATATAATCCACAAAGTGATTTAAGTCAATTTCGTAAGCTTACTTCATTTTCTCAGTGTTGATTTCTTGATTCTGATTTTCAGTTTATCATTGAGATGGATGAACTATCCTGTTTCTTTTTTTCTTTCCCTCATGCCTTCCAGCTTAGTTGCATTCAGATTCCAGTGGGTCTCCCTTCAGGGCCTAAGTCATACTTGTTGCATGATCTCCATGCTTTAAACAATTGAAAAACAACAACAAAAAAATCCAAGTGGAGAAAAGGCACCATTTCTGCTGGCAATTCTCCCACCTCCATCTGTGCCGCCCCGAAGTGTCTGCTTTCTGTACTTACAAGACATTAGTCTTTTGGCACTATGATCCAGAGCAAATAGTGCTGAATGTAATAATAGCAAGTGATTTGGCATGTGCATCAATGTGAAAATAGAGTTTACAAATGCACAATAATGTATCCTGCAAGAATACATCATCTTTTTAAATGTGTTTCTTGAACATACTTATGTTCAGTGAGAAAAACCACATCCATTATTAGAAAGGTAGAGTGTCTCTTCATATTCTGGGAAAATCCTTGATAGATGATTGCTATATTTAGCCATGGAAGCTAACATCTCACTGAAGGGGGGAGTGCCCTCTGTTCAGGGAGAAAACTAAGAATTGGAGTATTTTAAGTTCCCTGCTTAAAAGAAGAAATAATTGGGAGGAAATCAAAAGAAGTGGGCAAAAGGATCAAACAGTAACATTCAGCTACAATCAGAGCTTGAAACTGGAAAATAAAAATCAATAGAATATTTATCATTCATTTATTTCTTTTTCTAAAGCATTCCTTCTTTCCTTGACCAAGTCAGGATACTAGCTCAGCTCATGGAGGTCTATGGAGCCAAGCAAGGAGATTATTAATGAGGATTGTGTGTGTGCTGCTGCTGGTGGTGGTGGGAAGGTGGGTGTTTCAGGAGATGGGAAATCCAAGACAAGAGGGAGAAGAAAGTAAGACTAAAAAAGGCCAAAGTCTAAGAAGCCAGGAGTGGAGACCTTTTTTTCCTCCAACTTGGAGATTCGGGGAGAAAAGAGCAAGAATAAAGCAGGTTGATGGGAAACACTGACGGTGTTGATAATACTACCCAATGTAGAACAAGCATGGCTATTCAAAGTTGATTTTTATTTGCTCCTGGGGTATAATGAAGAGTGAATAAATTGAATTGAAAGGTTCAGGAATATTTTCAGACTTCATTCATTTAATCACTCATTGACTGCCTCACTAACGAATTCATAATATAATTACTCTATGCCTGCTAGATGCTGGGCACAATGCTATGTGATGGGAATACTCCATCTGTCTTAGCCTATTCAGGATTCTATAACAGAATACCACAAACTTGGTGACTTAAAAACAACAGAAATTTATTTATCATAGTTCTGAAGATTGGGAAGTCCAAAATCAAGGCTGCTGGTAGATTTGGTGTCTAGTGAGTACCCACTTCTCTGTTCATAGAAAGCAGTCTTGTGGCTGTAATTTCACATGGCAGAAGAGGCAAGAAGCTCTCTGGGGTCTCTTTTATAATGGCTGTAATTCTATTCGTAACTGCTTTGCCCTCATGACCTAATCATTTCTCATAGTCTCCACATCCAAACACTGTTATGTTGGAAATCAGGTTTCAATGTATGAATTTTGGGGGAACACATTCAGTCTATAGCACTGCCTTTATAGAGAGACAGATATATAAATAAATGGCAGACATGAATAAAAAATACTGAAAATGCTATGAAGATTAAGAGAAGGCTTCTCGTGAAACACTTTAACTGGGTTTTGAAGGATAGATAAGAGTTTCCTGAGCCAAAAAAAAGTGAGCCCCAAGTTTATATCCAATCTTGTAGCTCTGTGAAATTGTATTTATCCCTTCTTCTGTATCACAGCCTGAATCATCTGCCAACTTGGCTTGTTGGCATGATGTAGGCAATAAAAATGAGATAAACAAGTAAAAAGATATAAGGGAGAGGGGTAATGAGGCAGGTAGGTGGAGATCATTTTGATGGGGTTTGTATTTCTTCATTCAGTAGCTGAGTGGCATTAGTGGGGCCTAGTAGAATACTATTTTTTCACTTCAACCTATTTTCTATTATTTACTTAAATACTTAGCACTTCATCAACATGTGGAATTAAAGTGTAGTAAAGTGACAACATAAGATAATGGCTAACACGACTTTAGATTCTAGCAGTTCCAAGTTCAGATTCAAAAAGTCTTCCCCTCTCAAGCCTCAGGTGTCTCCTCCATAAACTAAAGGAGTTGGGCTAGAGGAACTCTAGTGTTCCTAGATGCGATGCTGGTCCAACACAGATGCTTCCAATATTAGGGCTGGAAAGGGCCTTATAGACTGTTTTGTCAAAGTCCCTTCTTTTACAGAGTAAGAAACCAAGGATACATCTCAATCTTTCCAGTATCCTTTTTATAACAGCTACTACTTTTTAATGATTAATAGCTTGTGATTCTTCAGAAAGAAGGGGAAAATGTTTAATGAATGAATTTAGAAGCGATTGGGTAGGCTAAATAAGAAGTTTGTCCGTCATGATAAATAAACATAAATTTAAGATCAGATGAACAACATTTTCCTCTGATACTTTAAATTGAGACAGATTTTAGGTGACGGAAAGGGGCCGGCAGCATCAGCATCATATTATCACAACCTTAGGCCTAGAGCTGAGTATGCAAGAGAACGCTCTGGGCAGAATAGCAGTCTTGGTTCCACCTCTTAACTATAACTCTTTGCTTCCTTTACAGTCCTGTAGTCACCTTGCTAGGGCAAATGGTTGGAGAAAAAAAATGTAAAAAGTTGTGGAAAATATTTTTTTAAAAACACTATCAGATATACAAATCCATTTGTCATTTTTTTTTTAAACTGCAGAGTATCAGTACTATCAGCAATTAGTCATGAACCTCCAGGTCCCTGCTGATAATATCCTTGTGTTAATACACCTGTGGGGTCCACTATGCTATTGCATTCTTTTGCTGTTATTTAATTTTAGTTGGCTTAAATTACTTATTACTCTTTTCCTCCCCTTTAAACAGCAGGGTTTTTGGAACCAGTAGCATAGCTAATTGTTTCATTTCTGCATTTCACTTTCCCTGGGTAGCCGCAGTCGCTATGTGAATTGAGATTTGAATATAAACATAAACCATAAAGATTTTTCATCAAGTAAGAGCACTGCTAATAAAACAAAGCTTTGTTATTATTTATCGCATGAACAATACACTTGTATCACCTCTATCAGGCATCGTGTAGAACATATTGTGGAGGTTTCTTATTGGCAGCGACACATTTAGTATAGTTACCATTTTCCAGCCCTTCAACAAGAACTTCTGGATGTATTTACTAAGTGAAATAAATAAACTTCTGAAACAATGGTTTGCAGTACAACACACATAGGACTAGTCCTCCAACCTAAGAATGTATACAAGTTTGCATAGAGAGTGCCGTAATGAGATAGGTATCAGCAGACTACTTCTAGTCTTGTTTATGACTTGCTATTTGACTTGAGAAAAGTTGTCCCCCTCCTCCCTCCTAATGGGTCTTATTTCTCACTCTTGTTTAATAAGTATTTGGGCTACAAGATGTATGAAGTTCATTCCAACCGTGAAACTATAAATGTACACATTATGAGTCCACAGATTCATGGTGTATCCCAGCACCTAGACTAGTGTCTTGCACATAGTAGCTTCTCAGTAAATGAACAAATGATGGACTTTTGTTAATTTTTCTGTGACTGAATACTCGTATGCTATTATTACAAAAAGATTGAGCATCCGTGTATTTGGAATTTTGAGGGGAGGGTGTGAGGAGTACAGGATGAGGAAATGTCAAATGTCCACCTTCTTTAGATGCAGCATTTTTTACGAAGCCTCTTTGGACTAAACTTTGATGTACATTTGGTCTATTCTTAGCACCAGAACTCAAGGACTGGGTTGGTCTTCCTACTGATCCTGAGCAGATTCAAGAAGTGACTTTTGCATATTAGATTGCCAGGTTATTTCTTATCCCTAGAAGGAAAAGGGACAATCAACTGAAAAGTTTTATTTTCTAGTATCCTATTTTGACTGATTAAGGTTTTGACTCAAAACCTAAACATTAATGAAATTGGCATACCACATTTTAAGTGGGCATTATGCCAGCATAACAGATGGACCTCGAAATTGTCAGTTGATAGCTTGTGTATAAATCTCTAATATCGTCAAGTGGAGACAGTCCTTAACAAGAAATGCAAAAAATGTTTGTCAGTTGGCTTCCAGATGCCTCACCCATGCATCATTACTCTGTTACACGACTCTGCAAGTCTCTTTAGATACTTAATAGCCCCCAGAGACACCACTGTCAGACCGTGTGGATGGGTAACTCCATGGAAAAATATACCCAGATGACCTGCATCTTCTGTCCTTTCCTGTCTTCTCAGACTGTTCCTTACCTTCATTCCTTCCCTGAAACCTGAACTATTTTTATTGAACCATTTTTACTGAAGCTTTATCATGTGACCTTGCCTTTTTAGGAAGACCGTTCTTTCACTCTCACTCAAGGAAGAGAATGAGAGCCTTGCACATAGTAAGCAATCAAGACATGTTTGCTTTCTGAGGGACTCTAACTTCTACAGCGTGGCCACTTTCACGTAGTTTTGCCACGTCAATCCATCTTCTTCTTGTGCTTTGAAATTTTAATCTTCCTATTCTTTCATCTTCTATGACTAATTTCTCCCAGCCTCCTAGCTTGTTTGCAAAGGCATGGCCCACCTATTAGCTTGCTTAAGAGGAATACCTGAACTCAAGTGCAGAGAAAACCGAATGTAGGACTGACTATTTATGGTCTTTGCCCAAGAGTAAGCACTGAGCACACTTGTTAACTGACTTCCTGCCTTGTGGTGATCTTGCTGCTGCTTGCAGGTCACTTATGACCTAGTTTATGCCGTCAAGGATTGCTGATTGATGCTTCTCAGTTGCCAAGTGAATTGGCTTTATGGCCCTGAAAAAAAAAAAAAAGCTTTATCTCATTAAACTCATTCATTGATTCAATGAATATTAAATAAAACCTTCTAAGTATCACACACTCTTCTAGAAGCTGGAAAAACAACAGTGACCAAAATAGACAAGGTCCTTGTTCTTGTAGAGCTTACATTCTGGTGACAGTTTGAACTGACACTCTCAGTGGAAACTGAGCTGACCATTTGTTTCATCTTAGAGTGAGTACTCATTTCTAGAGGTGAGTTGACCTCAATATCATCACCAAAAAGTCCCAATTGGCCAACTTTTCTTTTTTGTACATATAATATAAAATACATTATAAAAGATGTTAGTTATAAAAAATGAACAGTAAGAAAATAATTGGGCATAAATAAATGGTCACACATTTCTCTCAGTTTACGTTCAGCACTTCTGGACAAACAGCATGAGTATATGGAAAAATTGTATGCAGGCTGGTAATTGGTTTGGCATTTTAGCAAGGCTTTTAAAATAGTTAATTATAATGTAATGCATTGCTGTTAATTAATTTCAATCATTTCTATTATTTCTGTACATTCTAGTAGGAACTAAAGGTTTATGGTCATATAATTTATTGTTTGAGCCAGAACTGTTTTTGATGGGCAAAGGGGGCATTCTTTAAAAGTATGTTGTGACAATGAGTATAAAAAGGGAACATTTTGGGAAAACCAGAATGCACATTCACCCCAAATACAAGAAACCCAGTCTCACCTAATTCTTGGGATTTTGAAATAGCAAATTGCTACTAGTCTATTTCCTCTATTCCAGGATTATCATTAAGTGAGTTCATCATAACTAGATCAAATTATGTTTCATCAACACTTTTATGAAGCAATTCTTCCTTTAAATCCTTCCACTTTGGGATGTGGGGATTAGACCCTTTTCTTATTAAAAAGGAGGGGGCCTTCAGGGATTCCAGCTCTAATCCTTAGCTTAGATGGATCCAAAGCCCTATATATAGTAGTGAGTACAATTTATTGAGTGACCAGCATTTTAGACACTTTTATAAGTATTATGGTCAGTCCTTATAATAGCTCTGCCTACAAGAAGATATTACTTACTTTTCCAGATTAAAAAAATGGGAACCAAATGGATTAATTACCCAAGATGGTACAGTAAGTAATAATAAGCAAACTGTATTTGAGCCCACGCCTGTCTGGTTCCAGAATCTATTTTTTTCACTATGCTCTACTGTCTCTCTATTCAAATGTATGATAGAAAACTTAGGTGAGATGAAGATGTGATGATGATCTCTCCCACATACTCTGGAGTTTTGTAGCTCTGGTCCCAGACCCATACTAAGCATTTCTCTGCCTCCTTCCACTTTCCTCTTTTACACTGGAGATTCACATCTGGTAGAGAAACCTGGAAAATGATAATAACTTCTTATGTCCGAAAGTACTTTTGCACTCTCACATGGTCCCTGCCCGGCACTCAGACCCCAACGCTGTGAAGCTCAGACTTCAAGAACTAGCTCTGTATGTGTCTCCTCCAGGAAACTTTCTTAAAACCCTCAGGCTGGCTGACTGCCAACTCTTCTGCACCTCCTACTCCACCTGTGACAACCTGTCTTATACCTTACTATAGCTTTTAAAATCATTTATGTTTCTATCATCTTCAATAGACTTTCTGCTTCTGTGGGGCAAAGATCATGTTTTATTCATACTTTAACCTCTCTGTGCTCCGGGTTGCTTATCTTTAAAATAGAGATAATAATAGGACTAATCTCATAACATTTTATTTTATTTCTTAAATCGACAAATAATAATTGTACATATTCATGGGGTAAACAGTGACTTTCAATACATATAATGTAAGTGATCAGATCAGGGTAATTATTATATTCATCATCTCAAATATTGATCATTTCTTTGTATTGGGAAACTTCATTATCCTCCTTCTGCTAATTTTAAACTATGTAAAATATTATTATTAACTATAACCATATTACAGTGGTATAGAACACTAGAACTTATTCCTCCCACCTAGCTGTAACATTGTATCCTTTTACAAATCTTTCCCTCCTTTCCCCTACCCTTCCCAGCTCCTCCTATCCTTTGTTCTACTTTTTACTTCTGTGAAATCAACTTTTTCTTTTATCTTACACATATGAGTGAGAACATGTGGTGTTTAACTTTCTGTTTCTTAGGTTTATTTCATCAAACATAATGTCCTTCCATTTCATCTATGTTGCTGCAAATGACAGGATTCCATTCTTTTTTATGACTGAATAACATTTTATTGTGTATATGTACCCCATTTTCTTTATGCATTCATTTGTTGTTGAACACCTAAGTTGATTCCATATTTTGACTCTTGTAATAGTGCTGCAATAAACATGTGGGTGCAGATGTCTCTTTGATATACTGATTCCCTTTCTTTTGGTAAAGAAGATTCCCAGTAGTGGGATCGCTGGATCATATGGTAGTTCTAGGTTTTTTTGTTTTTTTTTTGAAAACTCCATACTGTTCTCCATAGTGATTGTACTAGTTTACATTCCCACCAACAGTGCATAAGAATTCTCTTCTGTCTGCTTCCTCACTAGCATGTGCTTTATTTTCTTTGTCTTTTGATAATAGCCATCCTAACTGGGGTGAAATGATATCTCTATTTTAAAGATAAGCAACCTGGAGCACAGAGAGGTTAAAGTATGAATAAAACATGATCTTTGCCCCCACAGAAGCATAAAGTCTATTGAAGATGATAAGCATTTCTCTGCTGATAAGTGATGTTGAACATTTTTTTTCATATATTTGTTGGCCATTTGCATGTTCATATAGCTTTATAAAGATAATAGTCACTAAAACATTTAGAATCTTTATAGTGCCTGGCACATAGTAAGCTCTGAGCAATGTTAGGTCAATATTATCATCATTTTGTTATCATGGTGAGTGTAGTTAATGTCACATGGTAAAGTACACAAAAACATGCATGTTAAATGCTACTAATTCGTGAAACATTTTTATTGTTATCTATGTTTAGGACACGCTGTAGACTACACTGAAGAAAGAAAAAGGAGGCCATTTAAAAAATAAGGGTGGGAAAAAGGAACAAGATATATACATAAATTATTCTGATACAGAATAGAAAATAGTGATGGAAAAGTAAATCATCAGTTTTGGAACCATTAGTGAGCGGATCATCAGTGTTCTTGGTAGAGAATATTTTCAGACTGAGAGTATCAGGGAAGACTGTAGAAAGGAGATGGAGTTTTTGTTGGATCTAGAGGAAAATATAAGATTTGAATTTGTAGACACTTGTGGTAGGTAGTGGTTTGATGAGGTCAAGATCTGACAGCAATGATGATGTAAGCAAAGGTAAGAAAAATCTTGACAGAGGAGCTATTGTGATCAAGAAGGTGGTTCTCTCAGTCAAGGTTTGTCCATTGTACTCCAGATGTGCTGACCCCTGCAATTTCCCCACAAGTGGGAAACCAGACTGCATAATTTGTGGTGGTGGGGGTCTGTGATCCCACATTCTCCTGGTTTAAAAAAAAGGAAAATATTGAGGTTTGTTTAGGATAATATGTCTAGGAGTTAAGCTTGGAGAAGAATGGAAAGATCTTGAATGTCAGACCACAAATTTTGCATTAAATTTGATTTGCTTTCTATTTAATAAAGCATCTGGGTTCTTAAAATTATGTATAAAAATAATGATAAATTATGAACTAGAAGGTTCTCCCTGTTCTTATTCACTGTAGATAATGGGAAGGCAGTTATATGAAAAAGCATTCTGGATTAGATGGCTTGCCTCTGCCTTTGAAGTATGACGCTTAGGTTCTGAACCCAGATCTGGTTCACCATGTGACTCTTATCATGTGCCACTCCTCCCCTGCCTTTAGCTTCTCCATCTGTAAAAGAATAAATATGAAGAGTACACAGAGATGCATTCTAAAGATATCTCCTGTTCTAAAACCTTTGAGAAGGAATGAGCATGTAATGGGGTGCAGTATTAAGAGCAGAAATTATTTATCTCAATGAAATAGGCTGTTGTTCTTAAGGAGGAACACTACTCCTACCCTTAGCCTACTTTCTAAGCCTATTCAACACTGAAAAGAAATCCTGAGTTTTGTGATTCTTCCTAACATGTACTTTGGCGTACAATTGGAGAACCTAAAAGCTAGTAGGCCCTAGGCTGTGGCCTCTGCAATCCGATACTCTTAAATGCTGAATGGATCCAGGTGTTGCTGACCCACGCAGTTCATTAGTGGGAGTCCTCCACTAATAATGTCCATGTGTGGCTGAACCATCCATGGTTAATATTTGTAATCATGGCCCTAAGGCATTGGAAAAATCAAAGGATGCCCTCTGAATCACCAGAAAAAGATTAAATTAGAGATAACTCCAGGTTTCTTGTTGGGAGTACATTTTATTATATTTCAATGTTTTGAAAATTGCGACTAGAAGCCTACTGTGGAAGGATCTTTTGTGAACTAGAATACGTGACGAATCTGCACATCTCCTTCCTTAACCATTCCAGATAACAGGGTTTTCTGGACTTCTGGAGAATAAGATTATTATTCTCAAGGAGAGATGATCACCTCAGGAAAATCTGGACTATTGAAAAAAAAATAAAAGTAGTAAATCCAACACAATTTTTCCTATTAAACATTTTGCATATAAACTAAATACAGTGTGGGCTTTAGAAATATTTTGATATGAAGGTAGTACTTCAGGAGGTTTTTGGTTTTGCATCTTCCTCTAGAGCTCTGTACAAGAAAAATATTCTATCTCTGCAACTTCACAAAAATGATTAGGTATTGCATTTGGAAGTACTTATATCAAAAAGGTGTCTCCCCACCTTTGGGGACTTCTTGCAGGTTGTTGGAAAAAAGCTAAAAAGAGCACCTCAAAATATCCTCAGTGGCTTTGTTTGAAGAACTTTAGAAGCCTTGGAGCCTGCTCATGGAACAGTTTTGAGGTGGAGGCAGGCAGGAAAACACTGAGACTGACTAACAAAGAAGCGAGAGAATATTAACCTTTGACAGTTCCATAAGTACTCTCACCCCACTCTCGAACAACAAAACACATACAGGAATATAGCAAGCAATGTGAAGTCAGTGGGGAGAGGAGAGGGAAGCAGACAGCTGGAAAGTTACTGCAGCAAGTAGAAAGAGAAACCCAAATTGTGAACATTAAAAACGATTCGTAAATCTCTCCTCTCTGCCTTCTGAATAAAACCATACCCTGCCTGGAGACACTAGCCTCCTCTAAGACTTCAGTAATTCGTCCTGATGCACGCAGTACCAGTCCAATCCATTTTCTAGTTTGCAGAGGAAAATCCGGTCCGGCGTTTATTTTTAGCAGCGCTTCCCTGTGACCGAATGCTACAGCTCCTCAGCTGGGATAACTGAGGACCGTATTGGGGAGCGAGGCGAAGGGGGCGGGGGAGCGGGAGGCGGTGAAAAGGGGAGGGGGGACGCCCTGCGCATGCGTGCCAGCGCCCATGCAAATCTGCTGTACATCCAGAGAGCAAAGTGGGATGATCTGTCACTACACCTGCAGCACCACGCTCGGAGGACAGCTCCTGCCTGCAGCTTCCAGACCCAGGTAAAAAAAAAAAAAAAAAAAAAAAAAAAAAAAAAAAAAAAAAAAAATCTAAGCGGGCACCGTGCATGCATTTCAGTATCAGATGCGCGTCGCAACGTATCCCCTGTAGAGGCAATCTGCTGCTGCTCCTAAGTGTCCTTTGGTGGCTGATTGCAGCTTCAAGGTTTAAGAAATCCCATCTTTCAGGAAGCCTGAGGGGAAGGAAGGAAGTACGGGCGAAATCATCAGATTGGCTTCCCAGATTTGGGAATCTGAAGCGGGCCCACATCTTCCGGCCAACTTCCATTGAACTTCCCAGCACTCGAAAGGGACCGAAATGGAGAGCAAAGGTATGTGGTTGTCCCTATCGGGGGACTTCCCGCTGCATGTGCGTGTGGCCAAGGCAATCCTCGGCGAGGGGACTGCAGTGCTTGGGGAGCGAGCATCACACTAGGTCGATAGAGGAGGAGATGCTATGTCCGTTGCAGCACTGGGGAAGAGTGGCAGGAAGGCGACTTCTTTTTCACTCCCACAGCTTGGAAGACAGTGTTTAATACTCCATCAGTTGCGTAGTGAAGTGTGATGAGTTTTTGGGGGGAGGTGGGGAGAGTCCCCCCAAAATGGAGGAGGAGGAGGTATGTGTTGGTAAAGCAGTATCTTTTCTTTATAATGGATGGACTCAGATAAATCTATTTCATTTGCTTTAGAATTGCTGACAGGCACGTTTGTATCTGATATCCAATAATGCATTGCTAAAAATATATATATATATATTTGAATTTCACCACCCCCACCTCATGAAGATGGTATTTCTGGGTGTGTATGACCACATCCTACTGCATTTTGAATATATATCAGCAGAGAAATTGGGTCTATTTGGAACAGCATGCGTTAGAACTGACCTCTAAGAAGAACAGTGTATGGGAGTACTGCTTGGTTTCCAAGCATAATGCATTTACTAGTTCTGGACATGTATATTTCAATGTTCTCCTCATAAGCAAATCTGCATAATGTATACATACCAACTGATAAATGAACTGTAAAAATCAACTTCTGAATGGCCTATTGAACACACATAAACACAACGAGTATTCTAATCACAAGATTAGATATCTTTTGGATTTAACCCCATCTATGCAGGTCTGTTTCTCCTTTTCCTTAAAACGCCCACCAGGTTGTGAGAGCCTTGAGTGATATGGTGGTCAGATATCCAGGAGGCATACTGGATGTATTTAATTCTGGTGAAATCAGAAGAAATGATGTCAACTTTTATGAAACTATATTCATTACCCAGAACTCGGGAAGCTATATTTGAAACAAGATTTTATTTTTAAACCAGGAATGTCAGTCACTGTGGTAATGTACTTAGGATCAGAGAATGGTGGTGAGTTACCTATTTCTGGGCTGATTAATGAAACTGGAGTGTTGAATGATAGCAGTTCTATGTTCAATACAGTATTTTAAGTATTTAATTGGCAGATTTAAAGTACTTGAACCTAGGTAAGCATTTACAGTATAAAAAGAGCTGAATCAACATGGATTAAGACTAGCCGGCAATTTTCAGTTCCGGCAAATTATTCTTATGATACGTTGATGGGCATCTCCATGTCTGACAATGATGTACACATATGAGAGAATCCATGTCTATAAATATACTTGAGGCGTATATTATTAACTCTATTATAAACTCCATTTTAAAATAAAAAGCCAGTTCTTAACACATAAAGGTTTGTAATATTCTAGTTGACTAAGTATTTCTGGGACATAAGGTTAACAACAGGAAAAGAGTATCATTTTACTATGAAACAGTTTTTCTTGCTTCGATGACACCTGGTATTTGTTCACTAAATTTAGTTATTTGACAAGGGTTCTTGGTAACAGTTTTGCCTCCAATGTGTATACTAATTCCTGGGCAATCATAAAAAGAGGCTGTATCTCTCAGCAGTAATCTTTTATTTTCCTTCATTGCCTGTAAAACATGCTACGTGTCACTCAGCATTCCAGGTGGTTTAATGGTCAGATTGCTAACAGTAAAGTTCTAGCTATTCTTTCAGTCTTTTGAGTTCAGAAAGGAGAAAGAATCTCAGAAATATATCCAAAAAGAATCAGTTCAGAAGTTTTATGTCAATCCAGACAGCAATGATACAGTGAATCACAGCACTGATCCAAAGACAATGAAGACTTTTGCCGTAGGCCAACACTGTGGTCGTTTTGCCGAAGTCTCATAATTGCCTCTGAAAAAAAAAATATGATGAAAGTCTTTATGCATGTTAGTTCCTGGACTTTCTTAATGAAGCTTTGTTAGCTGCTTGACAATCAGATTAAGAATGGCTTATTACTTATACATTGGCCTGACTTTCTAAGTTGATGCAAATGGCACGGCTAACGATGGTAGCTAACTTGAAATTTTTATTCCAGCCAAAAAGAGTGTATTAAGAGGAATGTGTATTGGTGCAATACTCTAATTGGTGCATCTTTCACGTTTTATGCTGCCATGTACAAACTTCTTCCCCCAACAGATTCAAATCTAATTCTAGGAAGACATTCCCTAATGTATCTATATATAATACTTTTCTATTAGAAACTCTTTAAAGATAGAGTCATATTGTATGATTCAGTTGAGGATTCCAGAGTTCTCTATCCCATACCCCGATCTAATGGCCCGTTTAGTCTTGAATCCCATCGCCAACACTTGACAACCTTCACGTTACCTCTAGCATTTGAAAACCTTTCTTAGAGCAGTTGTCCAGAGTCCGGAAAGTTGAACTTCAGCTATTTACAAATAAAATCAATTTATTTTTGCTTCCTTATTTACAATTTTGCATCACTCCCTGTCATACACCATAAAGAAGAGAGGAAAATAAATCAATTGACCTGAGGTTTAATCCATGATCTAATTTCAGTGATTTTTGTGCACCATGTACTTAACATTGTCTCAAAGCTTTGGGTTGGTACATAGTCCTAGCAGCTCTGATGGAATTTGTGCCTTGCATATCTTAAGGGCTTGAGATTCTTAAATGAGTTAAAATGTTTAGTATTTAGACAAGTGGTGCACAAAGTTTGCTGCACACTAGAATCACCTGACATACTTTCTAAACATACTCATCCTGGGATGGCACTGCATACCAAGAAATTAGAATATTGGGGTGGAAGAAAAAAGCATATATGTTTCCTTTAGAGGTCCCTAGGTACAGCAGTGTTTGAAAACCACTGATTTAGACTCGATAGTCAAAATGTGCTTTGCAGACAAATTTTTCAGAACTGCAGAATCTCCATATTTACTCCAGGTCTATTGAGTCAGAATTAGAATTTTGACAAAATACCTAGGTAATTTGTATGCACATTAATGTTTGAGAAGCATGATTTAGAGTGAGGAAAGAGGCTTTTTTCCTTCCTTCATTCCTTCCTTCCTTCCTTCCTTCCTTCCCTCCTTCCTCCCTCCCTTTTCCCTTCCTCCCTTTCTTCCTTCCCCCTCCCTCCCTTCCTCTCCTCCTCTTCCTTCCTCTCCCCCTCCCCTCCCCTCGCCTCTTTTCTTCTCTCATTTTCTAGCCCTTCTTCTCTCCTCCCCTCCCCTCCCCTCCTTTCTTCTTTCCTCCTTTCTCCTCTATTTTCCCCTCCTCTTTCCTCTCCTCTTCTCTCTCTCTTTCTCTCTCTCTCTCTCACACACACACACACACACACTCACCTCCCACTGACCCCCACCTATATCACACTTTTCTTTGTCTAGGTAGATTTCCAGCCTCAAGCTGGCATATTACCTATAGAAACACCTGTAGAGCTTTTCAAATGTAAAGATGCTTAGGCCATACCCCTAATAATTTGGGTTTAATTAGTTCTGGGGTGGGATCTTGGCATAAGTATTTTTAAATGGCTCCCAAGTGATGCTAATGGATGACCAGAGTTAACCACTGATGTAGGGCATTACTACTGGTGTTCTACAGACCGGCAGCATTTGCATCACCTGGGAATTTGTTAGAAATACAGAATCTCAGTCCCTACTCCAGATCTACCAAATCAAATCTGGATTTGAACAAAATCTAATGGTCATTTCTATGCACCTTAACATTTAAGAAGCACTGGTGTCGATCTCGGGGAACTGATTGTATCTGAGAATGAATGACACCACTCCAGGCACCTCAGTAGAGAAGATTTGATATTATCTGACTAATAAATATGAAGGCTCGTGGATATGGGATCATGTTCTAGGTCTTCTGGTTGTTTTTGGAAACAACAAAAATGAAATGAAAAAGACACTGCGTGTCTCATAGTTAGATCAGAAAACAAACTTACTTTTAAATACCCTTGCTGCTCATCCTCCAATCACTTACTTTCAACCCCCAATTATCCTTAAATATTTATTCTGTACGTTCATGTTAAGCTCCTGACAAAGTCTGCTGTTAACTCATGGTAATGTGATATTTGACTACTTAAATCAAGGCACTTCTAAACAGAGTAAATATAGCTTTATCCTTTTCTATTGTCATACCTCTCTGTTCAACCCTTTTGAGATTCCTTTGACATGTCCCTTGCCACATTAAATTAATATTTATTGGTATATTTTATATGACCTAAGTACTTGTTTGTCCCTCACATACTGGCATTTCTTACAATCAACATTGTGATTTTTGTGCTTTTTATTTAAACAAATATTTACTGAGCATCCGATATGTACCCAATGTGCCTAGTTCTGAAACTAAAATGCAATCTCTGATCTTGACAATTTCACTCTTCCAGTTTCACTACTATATTAACCTTCTTGTGGGAAAAATCTGAGCCTTTAACTTTCCAGCAACCACCTAGGTGTCTATCTCAGGTAGAACATTTTAGTTTGCATAGTGGGGACTCAGATTATATGCGTTGGATAGCCTTAATTAGTTTTTTAGGCCGACTTCATGGATCCAGAAGATTGTAAGTTGGGAGAAGTGCAGGAAATTTAGGTACCAGGAGGGCTCCCAGAAACATCAGTGTGATTCCAGAACTTGGACGGGAGTGGCTTGACTTGCTCTCTCAAGAGAGACCTGCACATGTATTCCCGAGGAAGATTCAATTCTGTGTTCTAGATTTCATACCAGCCATCCGAGTTCAGTCTGGGCCATGAACCAACACACTTAAGGTATAGAAGAGTCATTTCTCTGAAGCCAGGATGATTTACGCTGCAGGGGAGAAAGGAAATGTCTATGCAATCATTAGTACATCAGAACTGGAAAGTGGTTTTAAGAAGAGCTATTTTGTGGTTAAACAATAACAACAACAATAATGAAAGACTGAGCCAGTATAGTGAGATAAGTAAAATATAATTCAGTAAAATCATGATATATAGTCACTGAGCATAGGAAATACAGGTTCTCACTCCAGCTCTCATGGTGTAAATTTGGACAAATCTTTTCCTCTCTGGGTATCAAGATTCTTAAATATCAAAGGGGGTCCAGTTCATTTAATTTAAAATACTGAGTTGCCACATTGTTCCAGGCACATTATTAAGTGCGGGGGACAGAGATATAAATAGTTTATTGACTTGCCCTCTAAAAGCTTACAATGTAGGGATATATGAACAGGATTAAGAGCTGTTGATTTCTAACATTTTATGGGTCTTCTCCATTCATCTTTCAGAGTTCTAGTAGGTTATCTGGGGGGCTAGAATATAAAGTCTTACAGTAATTAATGAGCTCCAAAGAGGCACTTAACATTCCACAGCCATAATTCCTGCCCTGCCTTTTGTTTCCCCTTTGGTTTATTTAAACAAAATTATTGTGTGGGAGAACATTTGAACTCAAGCTACGTACCTCCTATAAAAGCTATTCCGCTTAGCTAGCTACCTGCCTAACCTGTTTCCTGCCTTAGATTATTATGAGGCTTGTTAGCCTCAGTAATAGGTCTGGGGGAGGTCAACCTACTTAGCATTCCCTTATCCTTGTTCTTTTATGCTTTTAAGTTTTTGAAGTACCAACCTTATTAGGTATGGTGGTTTGTGCTACTGAGTGACCAATAAGGGTTTATTGCATCTATTAATTTTGGGTTTCCTGAATTGTCACATGTTTACACCCATAAATAACATTCACGAAACACTTTGTACTTTTTCAAAAGGCTTTTAATATATACAATCTCCCTTAAGACCCTGTGATTGGGCATTTTAACTTTATTTTATAACAAAACAAAGGCTCATAAAGACTAAATGACTTAGGCAACTCATCTTACCTCTGTTTCTCTGCAAAATAAGAATTCTTATACCCATCCCAAGTGCCATACTATAATGTCATGATTATTAAATAAAACTCATGCTAATAAAGTATTTATAACTCTTTAGAACTATAATCTGACTTTCATCATTTTTTAACTGTGTCTGTCTTTACACTAGACTGTGAGATCCTGGATGGTAGAAATTGGTCCTCTGCCATTTTGGGAGATTTAGCAGCAAGTACATGCATAGACACTCAATAAATCATCTTCATTAACTCCCACAAAAACTTAAATTTACCAAAAGGGATTTCTTTTGTGCTTATTCTACAGTTTTAATAGTAACTTCTCCAACACCTGAATTTGTCTCTATTTTGCTAGGACTTAGTTTTGAGGCAGTTATATAACATCTTGTGGGTCTGGGGATGGAGATATATTGAGCCAAGTATTACACCTTGGGTGGATTTAAAACATAAACTGTGTAAATTCTGGCCACTAACAATGGTCTCAATCAGGGGTACATCTCAGAACCACTGGACATCCTGTAATACCTGCAACTCAGATATTTAAGAAGCACTCAGGTGATGAGGATGTACATCCTCAATTATGAATCCACAGATAAGCTCCAAGATGGTTTCTATGAAACTCTAACACATACATGTGTTCTTTATCAAGAGCACTGTAGGACTCCTACTGCCTGGGCCTTGTCTTTTATTATCACCCTCTTTAGAGTTAAGAGAGTGTGTGTAGAAGAGATATTTCATTTCTGTACTACAGACTTGGGATTGAAAATAGATATGCAAAATAGATGGCAGGAGTTTGAGGCTAAGATGACATGCCATTTTCCCCAGCATCTTCTTCCTCATCTCCTTATTAGCATCCTTGCATGCAGAGCACGGTAGGATTTTTTTAGGATCTATGTCAATAGTTCTAATTTTAGCTTTCTCATCTCTCCAGTTACTTTTTGAAATAGTCCCTGTCTCCTTGTCTTTGGGAATGTGAGACTCCCACCCAGGGAGGCCGTGGTATTTAACTGCTGCGATGCCACTGATGGCACCTGGGCAGAAGTCCCAAAGGACACCTGTTGCCCCTTCACAGATCTTTTCTTTTTTCTGTAGTGCATACTCTGCCTGGCTTTTTACCTGAAACACGCCCCGTGACTGATGATTCAAAAAGCACACATAATTAAAAGTGAGACTTTAAACTACGAGAAAGAAGTAAAGGGAAGCTGCCGTTCTGTGGTTAGGTTTTCGTTTCTCTCTTGTTTGTGGATTGGCCATTAGCCTGAGAAGCAGCCCAAAGGGACTAGACTGCAGAAAAAGAATCCAGAAACTTTCACAGGCCGTTCAGAAGATAACTAAACGCACCAAAGATTCCTTTAACAAGCAGGCAGGAGGAGGCAGCAATGCCAGTGTCTCCCTACCTCATTCACTTCTACAATTATCACCCACGCGAAACAATCAGGTTATCCTCGAATCCTCCAGTACTGATAGCACTCAAACAGATTGAACAAACCTCAACACAGGTAAATTGCGAAATTTCTTTTCAGATACTTGGGAACTGAAAAATCTAGATACGCTTTCTGCTTCAAAATGTGTTGGGCTGTTTTTCTTTCTTTTCTTTCTATCTTTTTTTTTTTTTTTTTGCCCTTAGTCTCTTTCACATATTTTAATAAATTGGGGTTAGATTCTCTACAAACAAGACTATTATATAAGATTTATTATATGATCATTCTAACTGTTTAAATCTGGAAAATTTTAAATTAGACTATTTATACATTTTATCTAAAGGGTTTTCTTTCATTTCAAACTATTTTCAACATTTCTAGCACTATTTAAAATTGAATTTGGTTTACTTCTTTCTTTCTTCTGGGATTTAAAAGAGAAATATTTGCTATGTATCAAGATAAAAGTTTCCATGTAAATCACTGTTTATTTGCAAGCCTACAGATAATTTAAGATGAGATGAAATGAGTCCTTTTTTTTTTTACTATGGGCTGTGATTTGCATTAGCATAAAAAACAAACAGATTATGCAAATATAGCAAAACCCTCAATAACAATAACATAAATGTGAGGGAGACAACTAAAGCAATAGCACAGACCAATCAGTGCCAGTCTTTTAAAATAAGACCATCCGGCCGGGCGCGGTGGCTCAAGCCTGTAATCCCAGCACTTTGGGAGGCCGAGGCGGGCGGATCACAAGGTCAGGAGATCGAGACCACAGTGAAACCCCGTCTCTACTAAAAATACAAAAAATTAGCCGGGCGCGGTGGTGGGCGCCTGTAGTCCCAGCTACTCAGGAGGCTGAGGCAGGAGAATGGCGGGAACCCGGGAGGCGGAGCTTGCAGTGAGCCGAGATCGCGCCACTGCACTCCAGCCTGGGCGACAGAGCGAGACTCCGTCTCAAAAAAAAAAAATAAATAAATAAAAAAAATAAAAAATAAATAAAATAAAATAAAATAAGACCATTGGTTGATTGATTCAATAAGCAGTATTTCCTTAGAACCTGCTATTTGTTAGCTGTTCTAAGGCTGAGCCTTTCTACCTGTAGTATGCACACTGGTGGGATTATGATATTGTATACTCTGGTGATACACTGAGGTATACAATACAGATGGTGCATGTTCCAATGAAATATAACTAATATTCTAATGGATTAATCTAACAGACTACTTAGATTATTCTAATCTAACCTGTTAAATGCTAGAAGATCTGGGATCAGGTTATGGTTCCTCTATTTATTCCATGGATGAACCTCAATGTACTAAATCTCTCTCTCTCTCTCTCTCTCTCTTAGTTTGCCCATTATTGATTTTTTATTTTCTTATTACAAAGAAATTGTTATTTTAAGCTTGTTTGTATTCTTTCTTGATCCTCTTTAGGCTTAACTTCTATAGAAAATAAAACAGCATGATCATAATTACCACATCAAATTTTAAGGACTCAGTTTGAGTTTGAGCTAGCTTTTCGATGCTGTGAATTGTTCAACTGAAGTTGTTGGATTTATAACTCTATTGAGCAGTTAATGTGATTCTGAGTGAGAAAGCACTAAGACAGAGGAAAAAGTGCTACTTGGCTAAAGTTTGTATATAGCATGATTGTGACCACATAGGTCACAGTGTAGTGTACGTCTGAATTGACGGATGGCTGCAGTGGCCTTGTGGAAAAGACCCTGTCTTGGGAATCTGGAGACCTGGATTTGAATCCTAATTCCCGCCCCATCTTCAGGTTGAGCTGGTGGCTTTCTTTCTAAGGCCTTGTTCTTCATCTGCAAAACAAGAGTGGATTAGAGGCAAGATTCTTTTCACTTCTGGGATTGAAAAATCCAGCATTTGTGAAGTGTTTATATAGGAACTACAGTGGATACATTCCGTTTAAAGATTTATGATCAGCTGCTTGTTCTCTCCTATCTCTTTTGGCGAACTTGATGGCATTTTTGCTTAGCAGATTGTACATTATGTTTTTATAACGTCTTTTCTTCACCCTCATATGTGTCCTCTTTACAATTAAGATGAGTTTATTTATACAACAGTCATATGTGAAGTTGATTTGGTGGATATGGTTTTCTTCTCTCCGCCAGCCCTAACTAGCACCTTCTTGCTAAAAAAAAAAAAAAAAAAGAAAGAAAGACTAACAGAATAATGACAAACAGTCCAAGGGCTGAGTGTTTTACTGACATTACTGATGGGAAGTTTGATTTTCTTTAGTTCTCAATCATTAGTAATATATTATTAAAAAACAATTGCACTCAGTCCTTCATTGCCTTCAAACAATTTAAAAACCAATAACTATGTCTTCCAATGTTTGATTTACTACTGATCATTTTAGATAGAAGAAGCATTTTCTACTATCAGATGAAAGTTATCCAAGGTCTAAGGGTTTCATGGTTAATAAACTGAATTTCTTGATTATGCAAAGAATAAAAGAAAGGGAAATATCTAACAGTCATTAACATGTTTATGAACATGAGTTATAATCAGAAGTATTTATGACATAAGGGTAATTATAAAAATAGTACATGTGGATATATGCACTAATTATAATAATGTAAAATTTGGTCATTGACAAATAGTAGATTGTATTATGTAAAAAGTGGCAATATTTGGATAATGATGATTGAATTATGAGTGGGCTTTTATCCTTTTTCAAATCTTTTATCAATATTTTATTACAGCTTTTTCCCATAAAGCAGATTTTTTTTCTATGCTTTATGGGAAAAAAAAACTGTAATAGGTGTTGGACTCAGTTATAAATTTAAACAGATCCAGCTAAACTTAAAAAAGCTCTTTATTCTTCATGCTTTCGTGCTTTATTCATGTCAAACATTGAAAGGACATTTGAAAAGATAACTGAGTCTTTTGAAATAATGCTTATGCAGCTTTTACTATGTGTAGGCACTGTACTTTACATATATTGACTCACTTAAGCCTCATAAAAACCCCATGAGGCAGGCACTATTGTCATCCCTATTTTAGGGATGAGAAAAGTCAGGCATAGAGATGTTAAGTAATTTGCCCAGGTCACACAGCCAGTAAGTTGCAGACTGGCTTCAGAGTCTATGAGCTTATCCACTACTTAACACCTAAGGCATACTTTAGCATAGTCTTATAAGCCAATCAACCTTCCTTTGTTACTGAAAAACTAGTCCCATTGTGTATGTACAGATTTTATTAACCTTCAGAATACCCAATCTCTGCAGGCTTAGTCTCACTCAAGCCCTGGGCCAGTGAGATACAGACCTGAGGAATCGCTGGGACTTCCTGCCTGTTATCAGTTGGGTTCTTTCCAGGTGGGTTCAAGAAAGAACCCACCGCTCTTATGTGCCTTAAGTCGGCTTCCACCCCTAGGGACTTAATTAAGCACCGAGTTGCAGATTCTTTTTCTAACCCTCACACTGAAAAACTGTTCTGCTTACCTGGGCAGCTCAGTGGTGTGGTAGAAAGATCATAAGACTTGAAATCAAACACATAACTAACAACATTTTAGTCTTTGTAACTTGGGTAAGATATATTTCTGTATCCTTGCTTCCTAATTTGTACAATGACTCTCTTTCTAGATGGAGACAAATGAGGAAAATATATATAAAGAACCAAGCTTAAAATTAGTACTCAATAATCACAGCTGCTACTGTTGTTATTCTTGTTGTTAGTATTTGACCCTTAGGCTTACTACTTCCTCTGCTTCTATATGGGGCTGGATTCTTTACTTAAAATCCTTAAGATTCCTCTTCACCTTGCCTAGTTTTATTTCACTCATTTTTATCTGTTTGGAACCATAGAACGCCATGCAGCTGTGGTATGCAGTTTAAAACAACGTAGTTAAGATATACTCGTTTTAAATTATGCAATAAAAACTGAATAACAGTGACATCAATTGATTACTATACTGATTTTTTAAATCATAGGTTTACTATTTTATTCCCATTGTCTGGCTTACAATGAAGTCTAATTTCTTCAGAAGAAAGAACCTGACTATTTTAACAGGGATGTTGACGTCGTTGGTTGGGTCCAGGAAACATTGCATTGTTCATGTCAGAAGAGTAAGGACAACTTTCTGACCAGTTTTCAAACTTCAGTGTGTACCAAAACACAGATCACTGGGCCCCACCCCTTGAGTTTCTGATTCAGTGAACCCAGAGTGAGCCTGGGCTTTTTTGTTTGCTTTTCTACAAGTTCCCAGAAGGTGCTGATGCTGCTAGTCTAGATCTTTGAGAAACCCTGGTGTAGACAATCTAGTCTAAGATTCTCTTGCACTTGGGAATTCAATCTAGAAATAGATGTGTATTTTGCTGATTATTCAGAAATATCAGAATAAGGGATCAGGGATAGCATTCTCATGAGGGAATTCCATAGCTTAAAAGAGTCAATGAGATCACACATAGACAATTAGCCCAGCATTACCCACAACCACACTGGCTAATTAATTAATACAAGGATTCATGCTTGGACGTATCCATTTATCTGTGCCATGCACATTGCTTGTCACTGGTGCTAGACATGAAAAACCACGAAGTTACTGACCTCAAGAACGCTTCACAAATTAGCTTTTGAAGATATGCATAAACAGAAACCTAGGAAGAACTGACAGTTGGCCATGCGTGTGAAAATTTAGATTAAATTTACTTTTACCATCATATTGTCTGTGTGTATTGCTCTGGCTAGCTGTTATAGGCCAGGAACCAATGACTAAGATAAGGTTTAAACTATCCCCTATTACACTAAATATATAAATGTAATCTTTTGGGAATATAGAGAGGAATTCGACATCTAGAAAGGAGTTGACATATGAACTCACTGTTGCAGAAGGGATAAAATGAAAACATTGGAAAATCATTCTAGGCTGTGAAATATTATATGCAAAGGTAGAGAGACATTAATATACATGTAGTAACTAGGAAAAGATTAATGGATTGCTTAGTTCATTCATCCAGTGTCCGTTTATTGTGCTGGACACTGTTTTAGGGGCTGAATATAGTACTGATATTCTTCCCTCATGAACCATGTAGGGTTGGGACAGGATACAGTAGATGATGAATCATATAAGAAAGGAAGAAAGGTTGCAAGCAAATTGTGGAAGCCTGTTACAAATTATGTAATGTAGGTGATGATTTCATTTACATTTCAAAAACATTGATTACTGTAATCATCTTTAAAAAATTAGATTCCTAGGGCTTCTAGAATACAATTCTACTTACAAAGCTTTAATTATTCACTAGCTTTTCAAGAACACATCTACTGTGCAAAGCAAGGCATACGTACAAGCACACTGTCAGGGCCAGAAGAAATACTGTGACCCAGTATTTCACTCCGATTTTTGCCAATCTCTGCCGCTAACATACTTCTCTTGCTTAATGGAACAATGAATTTCATTCCTGTTCACTTTTGACTCTCAACTCTCCAAAATTCCAGCATTGAAATTTATAGACTAGTATTCTAGGGTAAAGGTCCTTTTGAAAATAATCTTTTAAAAAGTGTCAGTCTTAAAAATTATTTCCTTAAGATCTATAAATTATTAAGACTCAGAATTATAATGGAGTAAAAATGACACAAGTACTAATATGCGTGCATTTTGCAACTGTGTTATATGAATTTTCTCAAACTCTTCTATGCTTAAATATATGAAGACTCATGTCAGAAATACGTTTGTCTCCAAACTCACCCATCACTCTTTCAATGGCATATTTTTGGTATTCTGATGACCCTTCTTTAGAGAAGACAGAATTCTAAAAGAGGGGTTTCTGAATCCAGTTCTAGTCTTGATTTTTATCTGCCTAATTCCTAGCTGAAGACACTGGGCAAGGGTCCTAATCTCCATAATCCTAGATTTCCTTATCTATATAACGGAGATAATAACAGTAGATATTTATAGGGTTGTTTTGACTATTAAATAAGATAATATAAGTATTTACCACACTACCTGGCATATAATAAGCATTCAGTAAAATGTAGATATTATTATTTTCAGTGTCTGGTACAAAATCATCGCCATGGGGTTTTGCTGAGTCTGACGGATTCGAGTTTGCTTAACTGTTTAAATGAAATTTAAGCACCACACTTCCAATGTGTGCCTTTAGTTGTAGCTCAGTGTAGTGCTGTAAAGTATGGCAGCTCCACAAAGATTATGCTTTTGAATCGAACTCTTAAAACTGTTCCGGGAAGACACATCATACCAAACTGCATCATCATGATCAGTGGTTGAAATCTAGAAAGCACCTTGTATAGGGAAGGTCTCAACTTGATTGGTAAAAGATTTATGAACAAGATTTTGAAGATGAAGGTCAGCAGATGATTTTCATCTAATAACCATAAGGTGCGGTTAGACAGATGGCAACGACAGCCTTGTCTTTTCTCTGAGCAACCTCTTTTAATCTCAACTGACCCCATTGAATCGTGTCTTAGTAAAGATGGGAGGATGCTGGGGAACACACTGCAATCTCCTGTGATACTCAATTCCATCAGAAATGCTTCTAGAGCAAAAGCAACATAAAAACAATCTCTCACGCATAAAATTTGAGGTGATTTCTTCTTTCTTTTTCTGTTTTACTTGCTATTTTTGTCACAGTTATAGAAAGTATGTTGTGAAATATAGTACTTTCTTGTCCTCTCTCCCATTATTTTCCTCTACTATCACTTTCAACTCTTGTTGATATTTACCTTCATATGCTAAGCAATATTCTCTTCTTACTACCTCTTAATTTCTCAGCTCTTTTTATTGATGTCCCACCAAGGAAATAGCTTTCAAGTCTCTCCTTTTATCACATTCTCACCACAACATGCATCCTTTCCATCTCACCATCTTTCCAAGGCTGGTACATTGTTATTTTTGTTAGATCAGTATTTAGTAGTTGCATGATTATGATTATGTAAATACTTTCATGACTAAGACAAATTAAACTATGATTACTCCTCCTTTTGTCATAAGATTTTGTTTTTTCTGTGGTTGATAACTGTCTTATTTTTATGTGCCCAGCTTTCTACATACTTTGTACTATATTTAACTCCAAGTCCCTGCCAGTTATCTGAATCGCATCTCAAGACACTCAGATGCACAGATATTCTATCAATTTCGTCTTGAAGTACTATCCCTCAGAACCTGATGACTGGGTGCTATGTGCACACTTTTCTCTGCGCATTGCTTTGGACCCGGGGTTTCTTTATCCATCACCCTAGAAAATTTTTGCAGGTGTCTGCTTGGATCTCTTGTTCTCCTGCATCCTCTGTATTATTCTTTCTTAGTTCACTCTCTTATTTTGGTGGAATACATTCTCCAACAGCTTCCTAAAACAAAGGATACACAATAAAATTTCTGAGCCTTCTCATATTGGAAAATATCTTCATTTTTCCTCATATTTGAACAATCATGTGGTTAGGTATAGAATTCTAGGTTTAAAATAATTGTTCTTCAGAACTTAAATTACACCATTACAACATCTTTTTTCTGCCAGTTCTGGTCTGATGTCATTCTAACATTCTGATTTCTTATTTTTTGTAAATGCCTGATATTTTTTTTCTCTGAAAACTTTTAGTGTCTATGTTTTTTTCTCAGTGTTTTGAAAATTGATAATAATTTGCCTGCTTATAGTTTCATTTTCACTCATTATGCTGTGTATTTACTGTGGAAACTCTTCTTTAATTCTAGAACATTTTCTTTAATTCTTTAATCTCTAGAAAATTGAAAATAATTTAGTTTTTGAAATTATTTTCTTAATGATCTCCTACTCTCTGTTTTTTGTTGTTGTTGTTGTTGTTATTGTCATTTTGTTCTGGTATTCTGGAAATCTTACTTAATTGTTTATATTTTGGATTATTTTTCATAGGTTTCTATTTTTCATATGTTTTATTTCCTATTCTCTATCTCTTTTGCCTTTTCTGTTTTCTAGATTATGGGCCCAAATTTATCTTTTAATCTTTTTCTTAGATGTTATCTTTAATTTCTGGTATCAGATTTTTCATTTCCAAGAGGCTTATTTGTGAGTTTTCTTTAATTTTATATTATGCCGTCTTATTTCACAGATGCGATATTTTCTAATACTTTGCTGAGAATATTTATGATTTACGTTTTTAAAGAAGTTTTAATCTCCTTCCATAACCTCTGTTTCCAGTAAGCTTTTTGTTTGTTTTCATTTCTATCTTTCATGTTAGAGATTATCTGAAGAGGTTTTTATATTTGGTTACCTGTTCATTTTTAAAAGTGGGTGTAGGGGGCTAAAAAGGTGACTAGGAGCTTTGTGTACATGGGTGGGGCTTGTTGTCAGTGATCTTAGTTTTAGAGTGATGTTGGTGGCTTTTCACTGTGAAGCTCCTGAGGTCCATATTTTAGGTCTTACCTCTTATGTTTCCCAAGATTCCTCAAAGAAGACTCTTTGGGAAAGACCTGGCTGTGAGGGTCCTGTGGGTTTTGGTAATCCGTATAAATCTTCACTTAACCTCCTGATTTTCAGTGTGGTATTCACTCTGCCCACTATGCAGAGAGTTTCTGCTCTGTCCAGTACAAAGAACAAATATCTAGTCTTCCGCTGGGATTGAGGAGGGCAGTTGGCTAGATGCTTGATGTTTGGGAGAGGATTTGAGGTTATAATACCGTCCTAAAAACAAACTTTCCACCATTTTTGCATAATTTACCCTTTTCTCCTTCACCTCACTCCTAGACAAACCTGGTGCTAACACTTTCTAAACTTCTGGAGATTGTGCAATCCAAGTTAGGTTGCCTATTGACTTTCTCCATTGCTGACTTAGGACTAAGCTTTCTCAGATCTGAAAAATATACCTTCACCAGCTGGTTTTCCAGTTCTAAAATTTTCTTGCTGTTGTCTTCTCTCTCTTTTATTCCATCTTTAAAGATTTATGCAAAACATATAAGCACACATGCCATTTATTGTACTTTTAATTATGTTTCATGTAGGAATGAAAGTAAAAGCCAGTGTTCAATATTTTATACTTACTTGGAAGTCTCTTTACATCCAAAAATACTAAATAACCCTGTGGAAAGATGCTCTCCATTCAGAAGTGCTTGATGTAGCATTTTGGGGAGTTCTCAGCAGTGCCCTGTCCAGCTCCCTCAGTTTATCCAATATACTGTAGGTTGTCAGACATAAGGGTCATTAAGGTATTCTTCCCTTGAGAAAACACCATGCAAATAGCTTTAAAAAGTTACTGGCTTAAGAAAAATTACCAAGGTCATCTCCAGAGAAGTTTTTAACGTTACCTTTGACATTCTCATTCATCTATTCTTCCACTTTTCAAGCATACATTGGACACATAGCCTGAGCCATGCATATCGCCATGCGTTGGCAAAACAGGATAATGAATAAGTGACTGACCTCATGAACCTTCCATGCTATCATGGAAGACAGACACCAGTGTTCAACTTGCAATATGGTAAATGCCATCATAAAGATATTAACAAGTGCTAGAGGCTCTAGGGGGTGGGAGTGATTAAGTCTGCCTTCAAAACTCATGATTGGAAATGTGTCTTAACTCTCACTATTCAAGCGATAATTTTCCAGAACAATCCCCTTGCCAATTTGTAACTGGAAAACTTCGTACTTTCCTAGCACCATAATAGAGTCTTAACTTGGTCAGAAGAGAATTTGGAAGTAATTTTTAGCTTCTTCATTTTATCTGGAAAAACTGGCTCAATCCTAGTGAAGTCAGGACTGAAACTTAGGTTTCTTGAGTCTCATAGTAATACACTTTCCACTAAATTATAATGAGCCCCCACCCAAAAGCCCTATTATTTTTTGATATGACTGAAATTTTAATCAGTGGCTCTGAGTCTCAGAGATCTGGACATACTGATTTTAGAAACCTCTAAGAAGTTCTTTCAAAGCAGTAACATAAATGAAGGAGGTGTACTTTGGATATAGATACAAGACTCCAAACTCTGTCATGTAATGCCATAAAGAGAGAATGGCTTGGAGTTCTGACTGCTTCTTCTGAAAGCAGGGTTACCATTCTTAAACTAGAAGAACAGGGCTCTTTTTATTTGTACAGGTTAGTATTGATTGAATTTCAAATCAGCCAGCAAATTCAGGGGACAGTTGCCCGGAAGAAGCTTCAGTATGTCATTTTGCAATATATTTTTGAGACATTTCTGTGTTTACATTGTCTTGAAAGCACACAACAGATGTATAAACATAGAGTTTAAACATTTTGGAGAGGCAGACAATGTTGTCTTCGGTGAACACTTAAGAATGTAATGTATTCTGTTAAATATATGGTTTCATGACTTAATTAACAATTAGCAAATGGTATATTATGGGGAAGCTAAGAACTATAAAAATATATTGTTCAATTGTCAGTTCTTTATCAGTAATATAATATTAACAATAATTACATTCCTCATTCAAAGCACAATATAACTTGAAAGTGATATTATAATATCTTCCCAAAGTATATTAACTTTGTATTTCCACAAATGCTTAGATTTTAATTTTCTCAATAAAGCTTTTCCTTGATCCTCTTCCGCTAAGAAGTCCTTCTTTTCCTGGTCCTTCAAATCTCTCCTGTAGTGTTGATTTCTTTCTATGCTATACTATAGTTCTTGGGTCCTAGCTTGTTTTCTAGGCTGTGAATTTCATGAAGGCAAGGGCTATGTCTTCTTCTTTGTAATTTCAGTGACTTGGCACATGTTAAGCATACAATAGAAGATAAATTGAGTTAATTCTATTAGGACTATGTCATTCTGCTTTGTAATTTCAGTGACTGGGCACATGTTAAGTATACAATAGAAGGTTAATTGAGTGAATACTATAAAGCCCTCAATATAGTAACGTAAAATCTTTGTTTATTTAATTTTTATAGCACTTTTCATTATATCCGAGGCATAAAGTAGCTAAAGTCTCAGGGATGATGTACATGTAGCACACACACTTCAAGATCTCCTTCTTTCACTTTTGAAATGCCTCTCATCTCTCACCCCAGTCTGTTAGAGCCCTCTAAATAATGGATCCTATTCCATGTGACTAAAATTCCTGTTGTCCATGGAAGAAAGTCATCAATCCTCATCCCTGGGAAATCTGGTTCGGCATAAAAAGTTTCTCCTCCACCTTGGTGGAAGAAATTCCTATGCTGTTTCTAAAAATCAGAAAGAAAACATTCTCTGTTGTTCTCATTCTTTTTTTTTTTTTTTTTGAGACAAAGTCTCACTCTGTCACCCAGGCTAGAGTGCAGTGGCGCAATCTCGGCTCACTGCAATCTCTGCCTTCCAAATTCAAGCGATTCTCCTGCCTCAGCCTCCCGAGTAGCTGGGATTATAGGCACATGCCCCCATGCCCAGCTAATTTTTGTATTCTTAGTAGAGACAGGGTTTTACCATGTTGGCCAGGATGGTCTCAATCTCCTTACCTCGTGATTCATTTGCCTCAGCCTCCCAAAGTACTGGGATTACAGGCATGAGCCACCGTGCCCAGCTGTTGTTCTCATTCTTGAACAATGGGGAACAGCATGATTCTTTATTATTGTGTATGTGTGTTGTGACCCGTCTTCTGGTTCTCTTCCTTCTTGACAGAGACTGTATGTGTTGTTCTCAGTCAGCTCCCATGAAGCCAGCTCTGAACACCTCTTTGCATTCTAAGTACAGCCTTGTCATTAGTTGCACCCCTGGCATTAGTGACTGAAATTGTACTTCTCAGGACCTTTTGTGAGTCCCAACGAGGAGATTTCTGCATCAGTTCAAAGGGTGGCATTTCTGGAGCTACAACGATTACAACCTTTGTTGTTTAAGATAACCTGGGATTTCTGCTTCCTGAGGCCTGAGGTTAGAGGTGTTTCAGTTTCCTCAACTCAAAAGCGGAAACTGAAATAAATGGGGAATGAAGGCCTTTCTTGTCCTTGATGTGTGAATCCATTTTCTGAATATTCGTTTCAGTGACTGTCTTGTCCTTTTCCTCAACAATTCATCTGTTACTTTTGCATGGGTTATTCATCTGGTTAGTATCAACATTCTTTTGAAATCATCTTCTATATTAATAAACACTTCACAAATTTACTGGGGAAGCCCCCTTAGAATCTTGATGTAATAGGGTTATAGTGAATAATTCTTTTCCTTTGATTCTATCTTTATAACAAAAATTGCTGTGGATTGATGTACAGAAAACTAGATGTGTTGTAAAAAGGTCAGGGTTCAAGTTTGGCTCTGTGACCTTGGACATTTCATTTTATCTTTCTAGGCCTTAGTGTGTTATAAGTGGAGGTAAATATCTTGCATCTGGGGTTCTTGAGGTGGGGATTCAAGGAGAGAAAGTATTTGGGAAGTGCTTTGTTAATGATATTGTACTATATGACAAGCAAGTTGTTATTAATAGAGGCCTGACTATTCCCAATTGTTTCTGCGTGGTCAGTTAGTTCTAGATGAATAAATCGGAGAGGACAGGAAGGAAGGAAATGGCACTGGGCTGGGAGTCGGGTGATCTGGAATCCATCCGGGTGCTGTTCGGCAGTCAGTCGGTGACTTGATGTGACCTTGGCAAAGTCGCATCACCTCATGTGCTTCTGTTACGTCATTGGTAATATGAGGTGGGCGAAAGAAAAGATGATCCAGAGACTTTTTTCCAGTTTATGAAAGCATGTGATTATTAGAGTTTACATTATGAGATTATTATGTATTTAAGGATATCACTGAGTTTAGATTATTAAATCATAAGTCTTACCAATAGTGGGTCCAAATAATATACATATTTTGAATATATAATTTTAAGGAATTATTTTAAAGAAAATGCCAAGACTTCATCTTTTAACCACTGAAAGGAACTAATGGAGTCTCCTATTCACTACATTTTTGTATTATATTTGGAAGGAATGTGTGTATTTAAAGGGAGGCTGAGGATTAACATATGAAATTCTGCATAAAAAACCAATTGTGTCTACAGCACCTGAAGCACATTTTGTTGTGATATATTCTCTAGTTACTTTAAATTCATTTGTTTTCCTTCATTTAACCAAAAAATGAATAATTGCTAAGAATCAGGCGGTATGCTAATCACTGTAGTTAAGAGAATTCCTGTTATAAGACGTGGTTGATCTAGTGTAGAAAACAGCATGGCTTAAAAATTATACAGGAATGCCTCGTGTCATTGTACTTTGCAGATGTTGTATGTGTTGCATATTGAAGCTCTGTGGAAACCCTGAGCTGAGCAAGTCTATTGTCCCGTTTTTCTAACAGCACGTACTCACTTCAGGTCTTTGTGTCACATTTTGGTAATTCTTACAATCTTTAAAGTTATTCTATTATTATAACTTTCATAGTGATCTGTAATATTTGATGTTGTTATTGTAATTGCTTTGGGAGTCCCACAAACCATGCCCACATAAGACAACTTAATCCATAAATATTGTATGTGTTCTGACTGCTGAAGGAAAAGAAACAAATTTAAAGTTACTAGAGAATATATCACACCAAAATCTGTTTTCAGTATTGTAGACATAATTGACTTCTCAAATAGAATTTCACCTGTTAATTCTTGTGTGTGTTCTGACTGACTGTTCCCCCATCTTTCTCCCTCTTCTCAGACCTATTTCCTGAGACACAAACATATTAAAATTAAGCCAATTAATCACCCTACAATGGTCTCTTAAATGTTCAGGTGAACGGAAGAGTCACATGTCTCTCACTTAAAATCAAAAGCTAGTAATGATTAAACTGAGTGAGGAAGGCATATTGAAGGCTGAAATACACTGAAAGCTGGGCCACTTGCCCTAAACAGTTAGCCAAGTGGTGTATGTAAAGGAAAAGTTATTGAAGGAAATTGAAAGTGCTACTCCAGTGAACACAGGAAGGATAAGGAAATGAAACAGTCTTTTTGCTGATGAGAAAGTTGTAGTGATCGGATAGAAGATCAAATCAGTCACAACATTTCCTTAAGCCAAAGTCGAATACAGAGCAAGGCTCTCTCTTCAATCCTGTGAAGGCTGAGAGATGAGGAAGCTGCACAATCAAAGTTAGAAACTAGCAGAGGGTGGTTCATGAGGTTTAAGGAAAGAAACCATCTCTGTAACATAATGCACAAGGAAAACCTGCAAGTGCTAATGTAGAAGCTACAGCAAATTATCCAAAAATATTTAGCTACGGTAATCGACAAAGGTGGCTACATTAAACAGCAGATTTTCAATGGAGATTGCATAGTCTTCTACTGAAGAAAATACCAACTACAACTTCCATAGTGAGAAAGAAGTCAATGTCTGGCTTCAAAGCTTCAAAGGACAGGCTCACTTTTTTGGTTAGGGGCTAATGCAGTTGGTGACTTTAAACGGAAGCCAATGCTCATTCACCATTCTAAAAATACTAGGGCCCTTAAGAATTATGTTAAACATACTCTGCCTGTGTTCTATAAATAGAACAAGAAATCCTTGATGAAAGGCCATTTGTTTAAAGGATGGCTTCCTGAATATTTTAAGCCCACAGTTGAGACCTACTGCCCAGAAAAAGAAAGATTTCTTTTAAAATATTACTGCACATTTATAATGCACCTGGTCATCCAAGACTTCTCATGGAGAAATACAAGGAGATTAATGTTGTTTTTATGCCTGCTAACACAAGAGCCATCCTGCAGTCATGGATCAAACAGTTATGATCCATGAATGATCAACAGCCATCCTGTAGCCATGGATCAAATAGCTGTGGATCACAAGAGTAATTACTTACGAAATATATTTCATAAGGCTTAGTTGCTATAGATAGTGATTCCTCTGATGGATCTGGGCAAAGTAAATTTAACATCTTCTGGAAAGGAGTCATCATTTGAGATGATATTAAGAATATTTATGATTCATAAGAGTAGGCGAAAATATCAATATTGACAGTAGTTTGGAAGGAGTTGATTTCAATCCTCATGAATAACTGTGAAGGTTTCAAGACTTTGGCTTATGTCTATAATCCCAGTGCTTTGGGAGGCAAAGACAAGAGGATTGCTTCAGTCCAGGAGTTTGAGACCAGCCTGGGCAATACAGTGAGATCCTGTCTCTACAAAAATTTTTTTAAACATTAGCTGGGCATGGTCATGCAATCCTGTAGGAGGAACTGTCAAACACTTGTCAAACCATCAGATCTCCTGAGAACTCTGTCGGTATCATGAGAACAGCATGGAGGAAAAACTGCCCCCACGATCCAATCACCTTCCACCAGGTTTCTCCCTTGATGTGAAGATTATGGGGATTAAAATTACAGATGAGATTTGGGTGGGGACACAGAACCAAACCATAACACAAGGTTTGAGAGGATTTACTCCAGTTTTGAAAGAAGTTCTACTGTGGGTAAAATACTATCAACATTCTATAAAAAAAGTTTGTGAAAGGGAGACTCAATTGATGTGACAAACTTGAGTGTTGTCTCCTTTTGAGGAATTGCCAAAGCCCTCCGAGTCTTCAGCAACTACCGTCACGATCAATCAGCAGCCATGAACATCAAGGCCAGATTCTTCACCAGCAAAAAGATTACGAATTGCTGAAGGCTCAGATGATTGTCAGCAATTTTTTAGCAATGATGTATTTTCAAATTCAGTTGTGTACATTATTTTTTAGACATAATGCTCTTATACACTTAATAGACTATAGTATCATGTAAATATAACTTTTCTATGTACTAGTATCCAAAAAATTTGTGTCACTTGCTTTATTGCAATATTCACTTTATTGTGGTGGTCTGGAACCCAACTCACTGTATCTGTAAGGTATGCCTGTATAAGGAAGATAAAACACAATTCTAAAATTATAGGATAAGGGATTAATTTTGCTGAAAAGATAGAGGGAATATAAAAACAGCATATTTAAAATGCTTTATAGATTATAAGTACTGTTTTATTTAAATATTAAACAGACTTTGTCAGGTATAGAATGAAATACCATCTTTTGGAAATCAGTTTGAAATCTCCTGCAACTCTCAAAGACTGAGCAATGTAGAGAAAATACTAATAATATATATTGTTATTTAAATAATTAAGGTGGATACCTACATGTAATCTAACTCTTTCAAATTTCTGAAAGTTTTGCCTAAAATGACTTAGACTAGTTTATTTATTTATTTATATTTATTTTAATTTTTATTAATTATTATTATTATTATTATTATTATTATTTTTAACAGAGTCTTGCCCTGTTTCCCTTGCCCAGGCTGGAGTGCAGTGGTACAATCTCAGCTCACTGCAACCTCCTCCTCCTGGGTTCAAGTGATCCTGCCACCTCAGCCTCCCGAGTAGGTAGGACCACAGGTGCATGCCACATACCCAGCTAATTTTTGTATTTTTTGTAAAGCTAGGGTTTCCAGGCTGGTCTTAAACTCCTGGACTCAAGCAATCTACCTGCCTCATTCTCCCAAAGTGCTGGGATTACAGGCGTGATCCATTGTGCCTGGACTTGGACTGGCCTTTTTATATTTGAGCATGAATATTACCCTATTAGTCATTCTCTTTTTAAATAAGAAGGCTAGAAGAAAGTTTTCAACTTATATAATGTAAGTATTTAGTTCTATGTATGTTTTCAAGGTGAATTTCTCTAATACTTATAGCGCACTGGTTTGTGATCACAAAGCTAGGAGAAGCCTTAGTTCCATTACCTAATTTTAGCATTATCCACAATAGTCAAGATATGGAAACAACCTAAATGTCCATAGAAAGATAAATGGATGAAGAAACTGTAGTATATATGCAATAAAGTATGATTCAGCCTTTAAGAAAGGAGAGCCTGACATTTGTGACACATAGATGAACTTGGAGAGCATCTTGTTAAGGGAAATAAGCCAGACACAGAAAGGAAAATATTGCATGATCTCACTCATATGTGGAATATTTTTTAAAAAGTCGAATACATAGAAACAAAGAGTAGAATGGTGATTACCAGGTTATTAGAGTTGTGGTGGGAGGTGCTAAGGGAGGGAGAGTAAAAAGTTTCAGTTACGTAGGATGAATAAGTTTGAAGATCTAATGTACAGAATGAGGGCTATTGTTAATAACATTGTATTGTATTATATACTGGGAATTTGCTAACAGCAGATTTTAGGTGCTCTTACAAAAAAGTGCTATCTGAGATGATGGAAATGGTAATTGGCTTGACTGTAGTAATCATTTCACTATTTGTATATCAAAACATCATGTTGTACACTTTAAATATATAATTTTAAAAATCATCTAACTTTACAAATAATGAATATAATATGCCTTTTTTCATAAAATAAAATTTTTTTCATAAAAGATGTGTCTCACTCAATCACAAAATCAGGACTATAATTACGGTTTCTGAGATCAGTTTTCATGCCGCCATACCACAGCCAGAGTAAAGATCGCAGCAAGTAGAACTTCATTTGATATGGGAGGTGCCGAAAATTCTCTTGGTTGCTGTTTTTCTGTCAGCACAATATTTTTACATGAATTCTTTGAAAAATAATTAATGTTGTGTTTCAAGTTACTACTGCTTGTTGATGAAAAGAGTTTCACTCTGTAAAATATTTGACAAGATTTATTCTGAGTCAAATATGAGGACCATAACCCATGGCATAGCCAGAGGAGATACCAAGAACATGTGCCAAGAGTGGTCGGGCTATAGCTTGGTTTTATACGTTTCAGGGAGACATGTCATCAGTCAATACATGTAAGATGTATATTGGTTCCGTCTGGAAAGGCAGGACAACTCGAAGGGGCAGGGCTCCAAGTTATAGGTAGATTCAAAGATTTTCTGATTGACAATTGGTTGAAACAGTTATTATCTAAACACCATGAATCAATAGAAAGGAGTGTCTGGGTTAAGATAAAGGGTTGGGGAGACCAAGGTTTTATTATGCAAATGAAACCTTCAGGTACCAGGCTTCTGAGATTTTACCAGACTTAAAAAGGTGCCAGACTCCTCGTAGTGAATTATCTCCTGGACCAGGGAAAAGATCGGGAAAGGGAAGAGGATTCGCTACATATTGTAGATTTCTTTACAAGAGACAGCTTTACAGGGCCATTTCAAAATATGTCAAATAAATATATTTTGGAGTAAAATACTTCAATTTCTTTCACGGCCTGCTACCAGTCATGTTGGAATTTTATTGCTACAAAGAGTCTGTTATGTCAGTCTTAAGATCTCTGTTTGAATGTTAATGCTGGTCACTTGTGCCTGAATTCCAAAGGAAGAATGTATAATGAGGCATGTCCTACCTCCCTTTTCCCATCATGGCCTAAACTAGAGTTCCTGGTTTATTTTGGAATTCTTTTAGCCAAGAGGGGTTCTATAAGTCGCTGGGGGCCTTAGAATTTTATTTTTGGTTTTCATATTGTACAATATTAACATTTCAAGGAAGTTTGACTCTTTTGTGGCCTCAAATGTCTTTAATAATGTATCTGCTCAAACATATTAAGTAGTTACACATAAAACAAGGAGATACAGTGGTCAGAATTATTGCTTCCATCTTTGCCTCATTTTCAGTGACAAATCTTTAAAACTGAAATGTATCTTTTTATTATGATGTGACAGGACTTTATTTGGATTTGTTTTATTGCTAAGTAAAATTCTAATTTTACTTTATTTGAACACATTAAATATAGTGAATCTTAAATTTCAATAACTGTACAAATTAATTTTTTTAAAAAAGCACAATTTTCTGGTTTCATGATGTGATCTTTGTTTATATGTTATATTGTTTGGATATAGTTAAAGCATTGTGTCCATTTTTGGACTGCAGTTTAGAAGAAGCTCATAAAAGTGGAGAGGGTATGTATATAAAATGAGTACTTTAATGGCAGGTTAAGAGAATTGGCGTTGCTTAACCTGAAAAAGAGAGAGCTCAGGAAATGTGCTAATTATCACCCTCAGGCATCTGAAGTGATTTTATGAAAAGTACTGTAGTTTTTCTTTCCACTTAGAAAGGAGAGATTTGGGACTTATCTTGTGTTAGAGGTGATGGGAGCATCTCAGGGATTCAGCAAGGGTGATTGCAGTTTTTACTTGTTAATATCTCTTAAGAGAAGAATACAATGAAATGATTACAATGAAAAGATTAGGTATGATGAAGTAACTTACTCAAGCATGTGGCATTGTCTCTCAAGCTTTCATCCTAAAGATGATGAACTAGAAGCCCAGAGAGTGCTGGAGAAAGAACTTACATCAAGATCTTGCATCAAGCCTTACATCAGGGCTTTTGCATGTCTCTGCACTACTTCTGAATACTTACTGAGTGATCTAATATTTCATTAGAGTTGACTACACAAAATTAATTGGAATGGGAGGTCAAGCTCAGGATAAATTGAGAAATGCACCTCTTTCCAAGTATTGCAGGTGATGGCTTATTTTGTTAGAGTGGTGACTTTCTGCCAGTGTGGCTAAAGAGAAATAGATGTGTTGATTTTGATTGATTTGCATTTAGAAATTATGGAATATTTGTAATGTGTCCTCAATCATTGTGCTCTTCTTTTATAAACTAGAAAGAAGTATGGAGGCATGGATACCTTGCACCCCACCATGACTGAATAGTTATTACTCGGAATTTTTCACACCTAGCAGTGGTGCTAATGTTTCATCAGGTATAGCTTTTTGAGAGCCATCATTACCACTGACTCATTCCTTTTCTATGACTTGAAATTGTATAGGAAAGGGAAGAGTTGATAAGTTTAAAGAGATTTCCTTGTTGCAGAAAACACTAAGTTATAACAAAATGAAAGAGTTGCAAATGGCATGGATGATGTGTTGCCCAAGCCCTCATCTGAGAGATGTAAAACTTGAAGCCAGGAAAAACACATGGCTGGTATTTGGAGACAGGTGAGGACTAGAAACAAGGGATGAGAAGGACAAACAAAACTGAAAGCTGCAAATGGGTGATAAGGATTTATCGGGAAACACTGATGGCAGGTTTTTAGTGGCTAAGACAAAGTTATCATCCATATCTTTAGACAGAAAGAGGGAAGGCAACTCTTTCATGACACATAACGCTCTTAAAAGCATTAACATAAAGAACTTTTCTGAAAGGGACAAAGAGACTGATCCTGAAAACGGAAGTGAACAACGTGATGAGCACTCTGAAAGGCTGAGGTGTACCTGACAACTAAGGTCTCACTGGTATTTTTCTTTGAAAAATGGAGGTGATTCTCACCTTTTGGGGGAAGATCTGTTGCTACTTGACCATCACTGGCGAGTATCTAACTGTTTCACGTCTCCAGAGAACCAAAGGTAAATTATAAAGCTGATGGGAATATTAAAATTCATCATTTCTTCTCAATGCATGAATTCGGATTAATATTTAACTATTCATTAAATTTTTGTATTTTGTCTTCTTCCTACTGTCAGTAAGGTTCAGTGGAATTGAAGTCTATGTTTACTCACTTTTATGGCTTCTATGCCCTCAGGATGTCTGACACATATTAACACTCAGTAAATATTTTTATTATTGTTGTTGTATATAAAGCCATTGCTATTATTATTTTTAGTATTATATGATATTGGTGTTTAGAAGGGACTTAAAACCTGGTGTAATTCCTGTATTTTGTGATAAAAGACTGAGGCTAGGAAAGGGCCTGTATAAACTTACACAGCTACATGAACAGAACTTGGTTATACTGACTTCATTTATCTCCTAGTCCAGAACAATACATTTTTGAGTAAACAACTTTGTTAGAGAAGGTCATATTTAGTATATAGTTTTGATGAGCATGACATTATCTGAGATTCAATACTTTAATAACCCTCTTATTAATTGATTAGTTAATTCATTAAAATATTGATTTGTTAATTCACCAATATTTCTTGAGACATATTGTGTGCTAAGCACTGCTTTACATAGAGCAGTGAACAAAAGCCAATAGAGTTCTCTGAGTTTATGATTTACCTTCTGTGATGGGAGAGAGACTATGAAATAAATAAAACATTTTATGTCAGATGTTGGAAAGTATCATGAAAAAAAAAAAAAGATCAGGCAAGGGGACAGGGGATTCTAGGAGACATTAGGGGATTAATTTAGAATTTTACTTAGGTAGGTCATGAAAGACCTCACTGAAGAGGCAACATTTGGACAAGCACTTGAATTAGGCAAGGGAGCAAGCAATGGCCTGTTTGGGAGAGCAGCATTTCAGATGGAGGGAACAGCAAATGCAAGTCCTCTAAGGAGTAGTGTGCTTGGCATATTTACAAAGCATCAAGGAAGCCGGTGAAGTCAGTGAAAGTGAGAATATTGGAGATGAGCTTTGGGGAGGCCACAGTACATTACCATCTTCTCATGCCCCATGTCTCCTGCCCAGTGGCTTCTGTCACAGTCAAATCTCAGATATGCAAGGCAACACTTCAGGGACTAGTCAGTCCACCTTCTCCCTATTATAGGATGTTTTCTGCCATAACCAGCTCCTTCAGGCAAGTAACATCGGAGCTTTCTGCCAGGTTGAAATAGTAAGTGCCTCCTGAAACTGAACTGGGGATGGGAGTTGACCTTCAGTGAATGCCCTTGTATATCAGACATTTGGGACAGTATCAATAATTTCCCCTAGAGAATGTGCATTTCTCTTCTGATGCGAGAGCCTCAGATTGCTGATGGGAGAGACAGAAATGTAAAGTAGTTTGCAAGAGGTGAACTTCTTTCTATTCTGTTTCCAAAAGCAACGCAAGCCTAATGTATACCTTTGAAGAGTTGTTGTAGACTCAGACTATGTTTCATTTAAGAGAGCTGTGTGTTTTTCTACAAGGTTCCTCAGAGCCCCTCTAGTAACCTTTGGGGAATCATTGCATTGCTAAATCACCACATTAGCCTGCTGCCTTCTGGAAAATGCTGATCCCATTGCTTCTGTCAGCAGGAGAAGTCAACCCTTGGGCTAGATCTAACCACATTGAGAACTAACTGAGAGGTGGGGGAGGGTGGGGAAGCCCTTAAAAAGAAGTTCAGATCTTCAGGGTAGTGTGGGGGTGCAAAAAATCCTAGGAAATGCTGTACTAAATAGAAAGCACCTGTTTTTATTATTGCTAATCACCAAATAGCTTTTTAAAAAAATGCATGACAGTTTATAAAGCTTTTCCCTATCCCTTACCTCATTTCATCTCCTCTTCAATCCAGTGTGGCCTTGTTATATAAAATGATACAAACCAGCACATCTGCATCACCTGAAACTTGTTGGAAATGCCCCCCACAGGCCTACTGAGCTAGAATTCACGTTTAACAAGACTGCTAGCCCCTTAACGTTTAAGAACATTGCTATAAAGCCTACAGAACAATAATTTCTTCTGATTACAGTAAGGAAATAGAGAATCAGCCTGATTGGGTGACTAAGCCAAGGTCACCCATTTAGTAAGTAGTGAAGCCGGGCTTCATACCCAAGCTTTGTGCCTCCTGGTCCAGTAGCCTCTTGACTGCAGTCACTTCCCACTCCACAGTCCCTTCATAGCATGCCTGCAATGTACTAGCTTTTGAAAGAAAAACAACCCTTTTTCTCTGAACCCACCTGCTCTTATTTTCTCCACCAGCTGTTCTGGGCTGCTCCCTCATCTGCTTGCTGATTCTAGAAATGCAAACACGCTGAAAAGCTCTGCAGCGTTGCCCACATGGCGCCCTCAATGAGTGAATCTGATAAGAATTGCTAGCATCAGACACTTCCTCAGGGCTTCTGTGCAAAAACCTTCTGGCCTCACTTAGAGGAAAGGGTACGAATTCAGAACAAGACAACTGAGATAATGCAGCTGGAACATACTGGTGGGTACAGATGGGTTTTTCCACTATTGCTTACTGTTAGGAAAGGATTAAAAAAAAAAAAAAGCTGAGCTTAACATCACAGAAAAACACATGTGCAGAGAGCTTCATAGCCCACCATTCAACAGAATCTTGCTCTGTCACCCAGGTTGGAGTGCAGTCGTGAGATCTCAGCTCAATGCATCCTCTGCCTCCCAGATTCAATTGATTCTCCTGCTTCAGCCTCCCGAGTAGCTGGGATTACAGGTGCATGCCACCATGCCCCACTAATTTTTGTATTTTTAGTGAGATGGGGTTTCACCATGTTGGCCAGACTGGTCTTGAACTCCTGACCTTAAGTGATCCACCCTCCGTGGACTCCCAAAGTGCTGGGATTACAGTCATTAACCACCGGTGCCCTTAAGGATACAAAACGCAGAAAGTGAATGCCTCGTCCTCACCAACTAATTGACCCAACAAGTAGGCAAAACTTAGTCTATTGGGTAAACAACCCCTCATCCATAGGAATCATACTTTGAGTGAGGGAAAATTCCAATCGAATTTTAAATATTTAATTCATAGATCCTGAACTAGAATTCCTTAAGTAAAGCTCACTGACCTCCGGTTGAATTCTCACATTTTATTAGTCAGTTTGTTAACTGAAAAAACTGACATAAGACATTTCCTGTGAACCTACTATGTACATGAAGGTCATCAGAGTGGGTGATGGGAAAGGTTCTGGTATGAGTGATATCTTCCCTAAGAGCCAGCAGTTTAACAGAATTCACGTATATGTACATGCCAAATGATAATGGAACACAAAGGGACATTTCTTCCCTTACCTTCCACCTCAAAGAATGAAGTCTCAACCTCAAAGGGACATTTCTCCCTTACTTTCCACCTCAAAGAATGAAGTCTCAACCTAGGAGGTGGCATTTGAATTATTTATGGACAGGAGGTAAGTTTGGGACATTCAGAGTCTGCAGAGTAGAGAAAGTCATGGGCAAGGTGAAAGGAACAATGTGAATAAGACACAATGAAAAATGCTAGGTTTGTATTTGGAATAGCAAATAATGTGTTGAATATGACTTGTAATCTATCAACTCAGAGACAAAAGAAATATGCTTTTTTCTTTTTTTCTTTTTGTATATATTTAAGGTTATAGGCTGTTTTGATATACATAGACATAGTGAAATGATTACTACAGTCAAGCCAATTGGCACATCTATCATCTCACATAGTTATCTTTTTCTGTGTGAAGAACACCTAAAATCTACTCCCTTAGCAAATTTTTTGTGTATGGACACATATTATTCACAATACTCCTTATGCTGCACACTAGATGTCTACTTACCCTATACCACTGCAACTCTTTACCCTTTGACCTTCACCTCCCCATTTCTCCCCACCCTCCAACTTTGGTAACCAGCATTCCTCTCTCCGTTTCTATGTATTTGACTGTTTTTTAGATTCCACGTATAAGAGTGATACAGTGTATGCCTCTCTGTGCCTGGCTTATTTCACTTAGCATAATGTTCTCCAAGTTCATCCATGTTGATGCAAATAGCAGGGTCTCCTTTTTTGAAGGCTGTATACTATTTTACTGTATATATATGTGTGTATATATATACACACACACATATATACACATACATACATATATATACACACACATACATGTATATATACACACACGTATATATATGTATATACAACGCAATTTCTTTTCCATTCATCTGTTGATGAACACATAGATTGTTTCCATTATCCTGGCTAATGTGAATAATGCTGAAGTGAACATGGGAGTGCAGTCATCTTGATAAAGTACTGATTTCTTTTCCTTTGGATATATACCCAGAAGAGGGATTGCTGGGACATGTGGTAGTTGTATTTTAATTTTTTTAGGAACTTCCATACTGTTTGTCATAATAGCTACACCAATTTACATTCCCACTAACAACGTATAACTATTCTCCTTTCTCAGCACCCTTGCCAACATTTGTTACGTCTTGTTCTTTTGATAATAACCATCCTAAAAGGTGTGAGGTGGTATCTCATTGTGGTTTTGATTTGCGTTTCCATGAGTAATGACGTTGAGCACCTTTTCACATACCTGTTTTAGATTATGATGTCCTCCTTGGAGAACTGTCCATTCAGGTCTCTTGCCTATTTTAAAACTGAGTTATTTGATTTTTGTTATTGAGCTGTGAGTTCCTTATATATTTTGGATATTAACTCCTTATTAGACATATGATTCACAAATATTTTCTCCCAGTCTTTAGTCTGCTTTTTCATTCTGTTTATTGTTTTCTTTGCTGGGCAGAAATTTTTTCATTTAATGTAGTCCCGCTTGTTTATTTTTTCTTTTGTTGCCCATGCTTGATGTCTCAGCCAAGAAACAACAACAAAAATCACTGCAAAGGAAAATATTAATAAGCCTTTCTCACTGTATTCTTCTAGGAGTTTTATGGCTCTGTGTTTAGATCTTTAATTCATGTTGAGTTGGTTATTTTGTAGTGTCTTATAATGTTCTGACTTTATTGTTTTGATGTGGATATATAGATTTCCCAACATCGTTTATTGAAGAGACTCTCCTGCCTTCATTGTATCTTCTTCCCTTTTCGGAAGTTAGTTGACTATATATGCCTGGGTTTATTTCAGGGCTCCCTATTCAATTCCATTAATCTCTGTGTCAGTTTTCATGGTAGTATCGTATTTTTTTTATCTTGGTACTGTAATTTGAAATCGGGAAGTGTGATGCCTCCAACGTTGTTTTTCTTTTACAGGACTGCTTTGGCTATTCAGGGACTTTCGTTGTTCCATAAAAATTTTAGAATTAATTTTCCAATTTCCATGAAAAGTGAAATTATAAGAGGGATTGTATTGAATCTGTATATTGCTTTGAGTATAATAATTTTAATATTATTAATATTTCAATATATGAACAAGAGGTATATTTTATTTGTATCTTCTATTTGTTTCATCCTATGGTTTTCAGTATACAGATCTTTCACCTCTTTGGTTGAATTTATTTCTAAGCATTGTATTTTTTTTAATGCTATTGTAAATGGGCTTATTTTCTTGATTTCTTTTTGGGACAGGTAATATTTAGTGTAAAGATATACAATTGATTTTTGTATTTTTTTAACCCTGCAACTTTACTAAAACCATTCTAAGAGTTTGTTGTGAAGTCTTTAGGGTTTTCTACATGAAGGATCATGTCACCTGCAAATAGGATAGTTTGTATTTGGACACCTTTTATTTTATTTTTTCTTGTCTGGTTATTCTTGCTGGTACTTCCAATACTGTGTTGAATAGAAGTGGTGAGAGTAGGCATCCTTGCCTTCAGCCAGACCCTAGAGAAAAGCTTCTAGTTTTCTCCCATTGATTGTCATGTAGACAATTCATAAATGGCCTATAATATGTTGAATAAATTTCCTTCAACACCTATTTTTTGTGAGTTTTTATCATGAAAGGATGTCAAACTTTGTCAAATGCTTTTCCTTGCATTTATTAAAATGACTTTTTACTTTTTTTTTTTTTTTTTTAAGACAGGGTCTGTTGGCTCTGTCACCCAGGCTGCTGGAGTGTAGTGGTGTGATCTTAGCTCACTGCAACTTCCACTCTGCAGGCTCAAGTGATCCTCCCAACTCATCCTCCCAAGTAGCCAGGACCACAGGTGCTACACCACCACACCTGGCTAATTTTTCTATTTTTAGTAGAGACAGGGTTTCATCACATTGTCCGGGCTAATCTTGAATGCCTGAGCTCAAGCGATCTGCCCACCTTGGCCTTCTAAGTGCTGGGAATACAGGCGTGAGCCACTGCATCTGGCCTGATCATGTGGTTTTTATCTTTTATATTGTTAACATGTTGTATCACATTGATTAATTTGCTTATGTTAAACCAACCTTGCTCCCCAGGGATAATCTCACATAGTCCCAATGTATAACTTTTTAGATGAGTTGTAAAACTTGGTTTACTAGTATTTTATTGAAGATTTTTGCATCTATGTTCATCAGAGGTATTGGCCTGTTGTTTTCCTTTCCTGTGGTATCTTTTTTCTGGCTTTCATATCAGGATAATACTGGCCTCATAAAATGGGTTTGTATGTATTTTCTCTACTTCTATTTTTTAAAATAGATGATTAGGATGGGTATTAATTATTCCTTAAATGTCTGGTAGAATTCAACCATCAAGGCCTCTGGTCCTGGGCTTTACTTTGTTGGGAGGTTTTTAATTACTACATTAATCTCTTTATGTGTTATTTGTATGTTCATGATTTCTCTTTCTTCTTGATTCAATCTTGGAAGATGGTATGTTTCTAGGAATTTTCCATTTCTGTTTACAGATAATCGTTCATAATAATCTCTCATGTCCTTTTTATTTCTGAGACATTTATTGTAATGTTTCCACTTTGGTTTTTTAATCTTAGTTGTGTCTTTTTAAAACTTCTTAGTGATTCAATCTAAAAGTTTGTTAATTTTATTTTTTCAAAACTCAACTCTTAGTTTTGATTTTTAAATAGTTCTAGTTTCTATTTGATTTATTTCTGCTGTGAGCTTTATTACTTTTTTTCTTCTGCTAACTTTGGATTTAGTTTCTTTTTCTAGTTTATTGAGGTAGAATGTTAGGTTGTTTGAGTTCTTTCTTCTTTTTAATGTAGGCATTCACTGCTGCCAACATCCTACTTAGGAGTGTTTTACAGCATCTGTAGTTTTTAGTGTGTTGTATTTCCATTTTTGTTTGGCTTAAGAGAGTTTAAAATTTCACTTTTGATTTTTTTCTTTGACTCATCAGTTGTTTAGAAGTATTTACTTTAATTTCCACATATTTGTGAATTTTCTACAGTTTTCTCCTTTTATTGGTTTCTAGTTTCTTACCATTGTGGTTGGAAAAGATACTTGATATGATTTCAATATTCTTACATTCACACAGCATCGTTTTGTGGCCTGACATTTAATCTATACTCGACAATGTTCCATGTGCCATTAAAAAGAATGTGTTTTCTGTTGCTGAAGGATGGAATGTTCTGTAAATGTCTGTTAGGCTCATTTGTACGGAAGGGTAATTCAAGTCTAATAGTTTATAATTGATTTTTTTTTTGTCTAGATAATCTATCCATTGTTGAAAGTAGGTATTGACACCCCCTTCTATTATTGTATTGCTGTTTATTTCCCCCTTCGGATCTATTAATATTTGCTTTATATGTTTTGGTGTTCTTATGTTTGGTACCTATATATTTATAATTGTTATAGACTCTTGATGCATTGACCCCTTTATCATTATATAATGACCTTCTTTGTTCCTTATAACAGTTTTTGGCTTAAAATCTAGCTTTTTAGATACCTCTGCTCTCTTTAAGCTTCCATTTGCATGAAATATCTTCAGTCTGTGTATGGTCTTAAAGGTGAAATGAGTCTTGTGTCAGCAGCATATATTTGGGTGTTGCCTTTTTAAAAATAATTTATCTGCTCTATGTCTTTTGATTGACAAATTTAGTCCACTTACATTTCAAGTAATTATTGATAGATAAGGATTTACCATTGACATTTTGTTAATCATTTTCTGGATATTTTGTAGAGCCTTCCTCTCTTGCTGTCTTACTTTGTGATTTGGTGATTTTTTTTATTTTTGTAGTGGTGTTGTGGTTTGATTTCTTTCTTACCTTTTGTGTATCTACTGTAAGTTTTTGCTTTGTAGTTATCATGAAGTGTATGTAAAACATTTTATAGTTATACCTATATGTCTACTTGAAGCTGATACCCACTTTGATCACAGACAAAAGCTTTATGGTTCTACCATTTCCCCACATTTTATGTTGTTGATGTCACAGTTTATTTCTTTTTATATTGTGTATACATTAACAAGTTAATGTAGCTGTAGTTATTTCAAATACTTTTTTTCCTTTCAATCTTTATACTGGCACAATAAGCAATTTACACACAACCATTTCAGTATTATGGTATTCTGATTTTGACTATATATTTACATTTTCAGTGAGTTTTATGCTTTCATATGTTTTCATGTTACTAATTAGTAAGCCTTTTGTTTCATCCCAAATGCCTCTCTTTAGTATTTCTTATAAAGCAATTCTAGTGGTGATGAACTCCCTCAACTTTTGTCTGCAAATGTCTTTTTTCTCCCTCTTTTCTGAAAGACAACTTTGCTATGTAATGTATTTTTGGTTGGCAGTTTTATTTCTTTCCATATTTTGAATACATCATCACTCTCACTTGGCTTGCAAGGTTCCTACTAAGAAATCTATAATGGCCTTATTGGCATTTACTTGTATGTGACTTGCTTTTTTTTTTTTTTCTACCTGCTTTTAAAGTTCTTTCTCAGTTCTTAATTTTTTATTGTAATGTATCTTGGTGAACTTTTCTTTGGGTTGAATTTGGTTGGATTCCTTTGAGCTTCATGTACCTGCATGTTCATTTCTTTCCCCAGGTGGGAAGTTTTTAGCCATTATTTTTCTAAATAATGGTTTTCTGTCCCTTTCTCTCTCTGTTCCTGTGAAGCTCCTATTATGCAAAAAATAACTCTCTCGATGGTGTCTTATATATCACATAAACTTTTTCATTCCTTTTTCTTTGTTCTACTCTGACTATATGATATAAAACAATCTGTCTTCTAGATTGCTTATTCTTTCTTCTGCATGATCTATTCTTCTTCAAGCTCTCTATTCCATCTTGTTGTTCAGTCAGTGTATTATTTAGCTCCAAAATTTCTGTTTGGTTATTTTTTAATGTTTTCTATCATTTTGTTGCACTTACAATTTTGTTCTTATATTATTTCCTAATTTTTTTAAACTGTTCTTTTGTGCTCTCTTGTTTGCTAAACTTCTCTTAAATTGATACATATTTGTACATATTCATGAGGTGCATGTGGTATTTTCTTACATACATAGAATATGTAATGATCAAGTCAGGATATTTAGGGTATATATCACTTTAAGTATTTATCATTTCTATGTGTTGGGAACATTTCAAATTCTCCCTTTCAGCTATTTTGAAATATACACTACATTGTTGTTACCTGTAGTCACCTTACTCTGGTATCAAACATTAGAATGTATTCCTTCTAACTATGTGTTTGTACCTATTAACCAACCTTGCTTTATCGCAACATCCATATACCCTTTCCATTTTCTGGTATCTATCATTGTATTCTCTACCTCCCGGACCTTCACTTGTTTAGCTCCCACATTTGAGTGAGACCATATGTCTTTCTGTGCTTGGCTTATTTCACTTAACATCACCTCCATCCAATTCCATCCATGTTGCTGCAAATGACATAATTTTATTTTTTTTTATGGCTAGATAGTATTTCATTATATATATATGTGTGTGTGTGTGTGTGTGTGTGTGTGTGTGTGTATCTCCCATATTTTCTTTATCCATTTGTCCACTGATGAATATTTAGGTGGATTCTATGTTTTTGCTATTGTGAATACTGCTGCAATAAACATGGGGGTGCATGTATCCTTTTGATATACTGATTTCCTTTTCTTTGAATAAATACCCATTGGTGAAAATGCTGGATTATATAGTAATAGCATTTTTAGTTTTTCAGAAATCTCTATACTGTTTTTTTTTCTGAGCTTCTTTAGATAATTATTTTGAATTCTTTGTCATAAAATTCATGACTCTCCAATTTTTCTGAGATCAGACAGGATCGGGCATATTCAGGGTGGTACGGCCATAGACAATGTCCAGTTCTTTAAGGTCACTTATTAGAAGTTTATTGTGTTCCTTTGGTGTCGTATTTCTCTGATTCTTCATAATTCTTGTAGACTTACAAAGGTGTGTCTGTGCATTTGATGCACGCATGCCTTTTCCAAACTTTATGAACTGGTTTTGGTAAGAGAAGACTCTCACCTGTGGCAGAGGTGGGGGATGGTTAGAGGGGGATACATGCTGGGGCATGCCATGGCACCAGGTGTAGTGGTGTGGGGCACCATGAATGGAGGTATACAGTAGCTCCAGGTCCAGGGGTGGATGTGGTGTCTCATTGGCTCAGAAAGCTGGCTCTTGGTGGCAAGAGCTGTGTGAGGTCTGCTGTGGCTATGAGGTTCCTCAGTGGTGTCTCTGAGTTTGGTGGCAAGAGGCTGGGGCAGAAAGTGATGGGGACCAGAGTCAGTGGTGTGCATGTGCTCAGGTGTGGAGGCTGGCTGAAGGCATGTGTGTGGCAGCAAAGGTCATTTGCAAGCTTGTGCATCGTGCCTGGCAGCAGAGGAAGGGGCTAGGACTGACTGCATGTGCTCATGTTGTAGCAGAGGTTGGCAGTGTACACATGCATGATAGCAGGTGTCAGCTGCAGGCTGGGACAGGGGTCAGGCTGACTCCATGTGTGTAGGCAGTAGTGGGCCTGAGCTGGAGATGTGCACACCTAGGCAGCTGCAGGGGCCAGTTCTGGGTACAAGAATAGTGGTGGAGGCAGGACCTGGCAGGTGGGGCCAGCTACTTACACATGCACAGCTGCAGGGGCACGGTTGGGTGCATGCCCTAGCCTGCTGCAGGGGACAGTTTTGGGTGTGGACATGGTGATGATGGCTGGCTCCCCAGGCCAGAGCTCCTTTAGAGACAGCAGCTGTTCTTTGTTTCCTTTAAATTAGGCCAACCCAATTCTGACTTTGACTACCTCTCCTTGGTGGTGAATTATTTGTCAGTCACTATTGGACCTTATCCCACCTACCAGGCAGAGTCAAAGTTCTGCCTGGGTCTTATGAGCCGTAACCCATTTGTGGTCATTGGCCACTGTTATGGAATATGTGCCATGTGTGGGGCATGAGAGTCTTCACTGCTACCAAGAACTGCCCTTTGCCTGGGGTTCAGCTCCCCAGGCAAGTCACACGGTCACCACTCCCTGGAATGCCGCTGACTGTCTCCACCCAGCTTCCTCTTAATACCCTTGTGTGTATGTTTTTAGTCCCAAGGAAAACATTTGTCTCATCTAGATATTCTTTTTTTTTTTTTTTTTGAAGTGAGAGACTATTTTATTAAAAGTAAATCAGAGGAAAAAAGTCATTGTCTTTTTTTTTTTTTAAATTATACTTAAAGTTCTGGGTTACATGTGCAGAACATGTAGTTTTGTTACATATAGATATTCTTAAGAGATGTCTTTCCCACATGTACCTCCATCCCTAAGCCTTACACATCTCCTTGCTGAGTACAGTCTTTTCTAAGACCTGTGATCTCCAAATAACTTCTATTTTTCTTACTGAAAAAATACCTGAGTCAAGGAAATACTACCTTAAGTAACCCACTTTAAATAGCACAGGAAAAAGAGAAGAACCAATGTAAGTTAATATCTTGATAAACAGCTGCACCACATTCAGAACAACTGGGGCATGAGGTTGGTGAGATAGAATGGTGGGTGCTCAGACTGGACACTTCTTGGGGTTTTGGCGATGGGGAGTGGTGTGGGGCGTCTTCCATTGAGTTCAGTGACTCTCCTCACTAAGCTCATACAAGCCTACATTTCAGTCTCGGTTCCAACTTTCTGACCCTTTTTATCATTTATAAACTTGCCTCTGTGCCTGTCTTTCCCTCTTCCTTGTTCCGAGCAAGAGCTGGCTCTCCTTTCATTTGCAGCCAGTCAACGTTGCCCCTAGATCTTGTCACCTCCTGTGTCTTGTGGGATGCTGCCTCAGCACCTACTTCTAGGCGCTGATATTTTCATCCTCTCTACTGACTTCTCAGCTGATGACATGCTCACATCTATCCTGTATGAATACAAAATCAGCACATGAAAAGCCCTTCTTTTCACCTTCCAACTCTTTCTAGCTCCTTCCTTCTCCATTCTTCACAACATCCCTGATTGCGCCGCACTGGCTTCTGCCTCCAGGGCTCAGGAGTGCCTGAGAAACAGCCTGTTCAGTGTCAGTCATGGAGACAGATGGGCTCTGCCACTTACCGTATATTCTCCTGGAGAAATATACTGTAAGCTTTTCTAAGTCCCATATTCTTAATGTAAAAAATGATAACAGTGAGGACAACCTTGAAATACTATTGTCAGGATTCAAAAACAAAGTAAGTACATCTTTTCGTCACAGTCCTTATATATAATACATAGGAAAGATCTGGAAGTATTATTATTTTTCTCAAATATTGCACCCTTAGCCTGAAGTCCGATCCTCTCCCTTTTCCATCCTTCCAGTTTTCTTGGGAAATTTCTGCTCATCTATTTATACTGTCATCTGCGCTAGTACCTGCTGTCACCTCCTTCCCTACCTTTCCCCTTGTCTGATGTGCCCCCACTACTCTCTCATGATACCTAAGAAATTGTCTTACAGTTATTTGAATTTTTGTCTCCCTCTCAGTACTGCTTTGCAAGTTCTTGGAGAACAGGAACAGGGGTATAAATCTTATATCCCCGTGCCTTTGTTGTGGTGTTGTGAGCACTCAAATGCTTGTTGAATTTAATTTTATTTCACAAACTTTTATAGTGCTTACTATGTTCTAAACACTTTAGAGATATTAACTTTGTAGGCCGGGTGCAGTGGCTGGAATCCCAGTACTTTGGGAGGCCGAGGTGGGCAGATCACGAGGTCAGATCAAGACCATCCTGGCTAACACGGTGAAACCCCATCTCTACTAAAAATGCAAAAAATTAGCCGGGCCTGGTGGTGGGCGCCTGTAATCCCAGCTACTTGGGAAGCTGAGGCAGGAGAATGGCCTGAACCTGGGAGGCGGAGGTTGCAGTGAGCCGAGATCGTATCACTGCACTCCAGCCTGGGCAACAGAGCGAGACTCTGTCTCAAAAAAATTTTTTAAAAAAGATATTAATTTCATAATCTTTACAATGAAACTATGATGTGGATACTAATATCTTCATTCTACAGATGAAGAAACTGAGGCACAAGGAGGTACATTTGCCCAGGGTCACGTAACACAAGTAAATAGGGGAGTTGACATTTGAACAACAAGGTCAGTCTCCCTCATCTGCTTTGTGTTTATTACTATCTACCCTGGCTTAATATTATTATATATTCCTTGCCTGCTTGAAGGATTGTAATGAAGAGTATGATATGAATGAACTTTGTAGACTGCAACATATTGAATGAATAAAGAAAAAGTGTTATATAAATACAAGTCATGACAACTAAAAAGAGCATTGTAAACATAACACTTTATAGAAATTTGATGATCATCATCAAAATACTCTTTTAAACCCTGATTTTGTATCATTGAAAAGAGAGACTGCTATTCTTATATGCTTTTCAAAGGTAAGCAAAAACTGAAAAACAGTTTAACATATGTCACCTCTGGAGTGTGGTCCCACAGTCATTTCTCTGCAAGGATCGATTCTACTTGAGAACAGCTGTTTAGAGCAGATGAAGTTCCTAAAATGGCCCTGGAGAGAAAAAAGCAAACGGGCAGCTGCTTGACCTTTTTCCAAATGGAAAAAAAAAAAAAAAACCCTGATCAGTTGGTCTTGATTGGCATGTTCAGAGTCAAGGAGCTTTAGATCTGTTTTTATAACAAATCACTCGTGATGATTACTCACTGCTCACTAACATTGTATCACAGATCTTCTGGTGGGTCTGATGCGTATTTCCATTTTAACCCCGTTAACACAGGCAGCTTGGACAGCATATGCCCTCTCAGTGGTGACCTGTGGGGAAAAGCAATAGAAAGTGTTTCTGTAGATCGCTTGTGTCAGAATTACCTGGAAGGGTTGAACCATGCAAGTTAATGGGATCAAACTTAAAACTACCGATTCTTAACCTCTGGGAGAGGATTCTAAGATGTTGCATTGAGAGCAAGCATCCCCAAGATGAGTCTTAGGAATACGGGGACTGGGTATCATGGAGGGGAGACACTGGCCTCTTACAGCATCATACAGGATGAGAACAACTCTAGAACTTAAGTTGACCTTTCCCAAAAGAATTCCAGATTTTCTTTTTTCTGCTGGTTATGATCAATTAATTGACGCTTACTATTGCGCAGGGAATGGAGATTGAGTTGCAGCCGAACAGAAAGATATTCCTAAGTCTGTTTTGGCTCAGTTTACGTCAGTGATTTCAATTCTGTTCCCTGTGCCTTTAGGAAGAAAAAAAGAAATGAATTTTCTGGATGACCAACATTTGAATTGCTTGAGAGTGATAAAAATAAGCCCCACAGAGTAGCATTTAAATAGATGATATATTAGGGCTTTAGTCAACACCTGAATAATGATGGCTGCCCCCTAGAAAAAAAATTTCTTTTAACTTTGTAACAGCTGCTTAATATAGCAGGGAAATGTTTCTGTTTTAAGCCCTGTTAGGAGGTGCTGGTGCAGACAAGTGTGTCCTCTTTGACATCTTGGAACAATTTTTTATGTCATTCATCACACCAACATAACCATGATTTGAAAATGCTATCAGTAGCTAGTCTCTTATAATCACATAACACCCATGCTGCCGCCAAAGCATACCAGTAACTGTAAGCCAAGGAGCACTTGTGGAAGGTGTTTAGAGTCCATTTACTTGTCTAAGAACACGTATAAATTATAATTATTGTCTAGTAGATATATTGTATGCAATGCTACAAGTCAAGTCTGATGCTAACCACTCAGAGTTAGCACTGACTCCACAGGTTAAGGATGCAACCCCCAACAAGATTGCACTGACTTAGGAAGCCGGCTGCCAGTTCAGGTTCCTTAGGCCGCTTTCACCTCTCACCAACTGAATACAGATTCGGAAGGGGATTTCCCATGACCCTCTCAGGTTAGATAATTCACTAAAACAATTCACAAAACCCGGTAAAGTATTGTATTTAGGATTATAGTTTTATTATTAGGGATATGATTCAGAAGCAGCCAAATGAAGAGATACATAGAGGTGGGAGCGGTGGCTCATGCCTGTAATCCCAGCACTTTGGGAGGCTGAGGCGGGGGAATCATGAGGTCAGGAGATCAAGACCATCCTGGCTAACACAGTGAAACCCCGTCTCTACTAAAAATACAAAAAAACTAGCCGGGCGTGGTGGCGGGTGCCTGTAGTCTCAGCTACTTAGGAGGCTGAGGCAGGAGAATGGTGTGAACCCAGGAGGCAGAGCTTGCAGTGAGCCGAGGTTGCACCACTGCACTCCAGCCTGGGTGACAGTGCGAGGCTCCGTCTCAAAAAAAAAAAAAAAAAAAAAAAAAAAAGAGAGAGAGACACATAGAGTGAGGTCTCTAAGAGTTTCAAATACTGAGTTTTACGCCCTCTCCCCGTCAGAGCATGTCACCCTTCTGGCACATTGATACGGTCCCCCAACAAGGAAGCTCACCAGAGCCTCAAGGTCCAAAGTTTTTATTACGGTTTTATTACATAGGCATGACTGATTGAGTCATTGGCCACATGAACGAAGTCAACCTCCAACTTCCCTCTCCTTCTGACCCATGGCTCAAAGTTGCAACCCTCTAATTACATGTTTGATCTTTCTGGCAGGACTAGCCGCCATCCAGAGACACCTCAACTCAAACTTAGGTGTGGTTCATGGGCCCAGCATGAATCACAGACACTCTGATGATTTGGGAAGTTTCAAAAGTTTAGAACCTCCGTCCCGGAAGCCCAGGACAAAGACCAAATTCTTTGTTGTATAACACTGTAATTCTCCGAGGATGATATTTCATATTAAATAAGTCTTATCTATTGGGACCTTGTACAGTGTTGAGGAGGAATGAATCTTAGAAATGATTTCGTCTAAACCTCTCACTTGACAGGTGAGGAAACTGAGGTTCAGAGGTGAGTGGACTCTCCCAAGTTAGTTACTAGTAAACAGCAGAGGTGGAGCTGGAGTCAGAGTTAGGTTTAGGTTTTCTTATCTCAAGACCTCAGATTTGGGACCCGCATGGAAATTTTCATGCAGAATTTACATGGCAAACAATGGGGATTGGAGAAAACATGCATGACTGTGTGTGCATGAGCTGTATGTGTTCCGGGGCTTATAGCAGAGAATATTGGGTGTCTGCTGTTTAGCTTGCTTGTACCAGGGCTGCCATATGGTTAATGAGGGCTCTTTAAACCACCGCTGGGGGAATTACTGAAACATAAAACTTCAGATGTGTGTCACCATTTCTCCCGGTCTAAGGAAACCTATTATAAAAGAGAAATCAAGAGCCCGGATTCTGTCTGACTCAGTCAACTCACGAGAAAATGATGGGCAAACCATTCTACCTGCCACTGTCTTAACTTCTCCATCTTTATAAAAAGGGTGGGCAGAGAAGAATGGTATCACAATGTGACACTATGGAATATCTATGAAACATGGTGTGTGTGTTTTTTTCTTGGGGCACAAATTATTAAAAATGCAAAAAAAAAATGCAGTCATCCTATGGTGACCCTCAGCATATTCTCTTTCCTCCTCTTCTACATGGAGGGGTTGGCTGACGAGATGATTTTTATGGCCCCAGCCAGCTTCTAGAGTAAATATCTGGGTGGGGAGGTCATCATTGCTTCCTGTATGCCCACCTGTAAAGCAAGAATAAAGATATTTCCTTTTAAAAAGAAGGATTTGGGTGATACTTGGGAAAGGAAAAAATAGAAAACTTAAAAAAATGACTTCCAGTTAGCTGACTTTTTCGCTTTCATGCTTTTTCTTTATTCATTTCTAAATCCCTCTGGTCACAGGGATTTTTAGAGATTGGTAGAGGCAAGACAGAGGCCTCTACTGACTCCAGCTGAGCTCTTTGTCTTCTCCTCAGTCACCCCCTTCTCTCTGTTTTTCTCACCTTGCCAAATGACACCACAATCTACATAGGCACTCAGAGTGGAAACTTAGTCATTCCTAAGGCAGCCCTTTCCTCACCCAGTCTGACTTTATGTCACCCCTTTTAGCATCTCTAGTTTACATTGTTATATCCCTTTGGTTCTACTGTCTCAGTTCACACTCCTCACCTCTTATCTTCTGCAGTGGAGGCCTAACTGGCCTCCCTTATTCTGACCCTTTATCATTTATAAGAAGACATTAATTCTATGATCTGTATTATGTTGAGCCAGGTGGCTTACAGTCAGAAACAGTATTGAGTAGATAAAATGTTTACAAGTATATTCTTGAGCTGCCTATATTATTGAACAACAGAATAACCTGAAGACTTGTTCAGCTGAGCCCAGCACAGGCCCTTACTAAATGTCTTCATGTAAATACATTATTTAGTCTCATTTAAAGTAGTTTCCAAGTATTCCTGTGCTGTGATCTTGGAAGCTCATGAGCCTGGGCTTTATGGGTAGGGACCCTTTTATTTATTATTATGAGTCTAGTATCTAATGACCTAGCAAATAGTAAGTGCTTAAGTTCTTGTGGACAGAATGAATGCAAGAATATACTTCCTAATGGACTTGGGAGCTAGGAGGACCCTCAGAGAAAACTTAATAGAATGTATTCATTTATAAATATAGATGCTATGGTTAAAGGAGAGGAAGCAAGTCACATTGTGAACCAGCGCTTGTCTGGCTGGGCTGTTCTTATGCCTCTCACGTTTCCTATTGGGTTTCCTGCTGTGCAATCACTGGTTTTTTTCATTGCGGAGAGTTTTCTTCTGTCCGCACCAGACCTCACCTCACAGTCTGCCCTCTTTGGCTTTCACCATGTGATGACCTGAATAACCCCTGCAATAACTCCTTTCTTCATAACCTCCCCCCCCCACCACCTCCCAACCAAAGGCCACCACCACCTGCTTTTCTGCCTGAGTCCATTGCGCTTATAGCTCTTCCAGCTCCTTGAACCTCTTCTCCCTGTGTCCTGGGCATAGTCCCTTGTCCCCTTTGCCCCATTTCCTTCAGCAGCAGTCATCTTGTTTTTCACCTGGTTATGGCATTCATCTTCTAATCATTCCCCACTTTTTCTAGTTCTTTGTTCAAAATAAGTTTTGGAACAGTGGTGTTCACTTCCAGATTTTTCTGAGGACCCAACAGAATTCCTCCCTTGACCCTACTGTATCTGTTTCTGACTTTTATAAACTGCTTTCTTCACATTGAGGCAATGTGAAACATGGGATAAGCTATTTTTTCCAGTAAAGGAAAAAAAAAGCCCTTAGTATAGAAATCTTCCACCGCCACGGGAGCCAGAGAAAATGTTTGTTTTTGTTATTTCCATCTTTTAAAATGCGATGTTTTACCATCAGGCATGCACCTGGTGGCAGGGAGTAGAAGAGAGGATTTTAGGCTCCCTCAACTCAGGAAGAATTACTCCCTCCTGCCCTGCCCCTGAAATATGAAGTCCTCAGCTCCCAGGTCTGAAGCCCTATGGCCTGGTTAGCTGGCTCCCTTGATAATGTGCAGTTGTATGGAGAAGCCACAAAAAGCAGCCATCATGATTTAGAAGCTTTAGAATAATAAGGTGTTTGACCTTTGGGTGTGATCCCTGATTGGTAGTGGTGGGTGGGATCTGGGGCCTCCCTGCATGAGAAAATGAATCTAGATGTCTATCAATGATTTTTTTTTTTTTTGGGTGGCAGGCTGGGGTGGGGGACAGTGAGGAGAAAGGGTCCTGCTCTGTTGCCCAGGTTGGAGTGCAATGGCACAATCACAGCTCACTATAGCCTCAAACTCCAGGGCTCAAGTCATCCTCCCACTTCCCACCTCCTGAGTAGCTGGAACTACAGGCATGACCACCCCACCTGGCTAATGTTTGTATTCTTTGTAGAGATGGGCTTTTGCCATGTTGTCCAGGCTGGTCTTAAACTCCTGACCTCAAGTGATCCACCCACCTGGCCTGCCAAAGTGCTGAGACTACAGGCTTGAGCCACCGTGCCTGGCTAGATCGCTTTGTGATCTGAAGTTGGAGCAGAACTGCCTATCTTTTGTGTCAACCCCACATTTTCTGCCTATCTTCTTGTACCTCGCTTTGTACATTATTGCATCCCAGACTTACCCATTTCCCATCTAAATATGACCTTCCATGCCTCCTCTATTTGCTGTATACCCTTACTCCACCAAGGAGCTTCTCGCTGTCTACTCATTTCTTTTTTGCTTAAAATACTTACTACTCTCCAAAGCTGGGATCCAGAGAAGAGATTCTCAAAAGTGTGGCCCCTAAACCTGCACTGTTAACCTCATGAGGGAACTTGTTAAGAATGAGAATTCTTGGGCCTCACCCACATACTCCCTGAATCAGAAACTCTGGAGTAGGCCCAGCAAGGTCTTCAGGGGACTCTGAAGCACATTGAAGATGGAGAACCACTGCTCTGGAGTGAATTCCGGGTCTTCCACATTTCCCAGTGAGCACTGTCTAAGCACCCATTGAAATGGACCTTATGAAAGATAAGCTGGGCCTGGGCTAGCTCGCAGGAAGGCCCTGGATTCTGTACCACGCCATGCACTGACCCTGTTTTTCTTTATCCCATAAATGTTTATGGAGAACTTCTTATTAAATGCAAGGGAATATGGTGGGCTTCAGGGAAATTGCAGAAATAAATTAGCTATGAATTTTGCATGTATATAAGCTGTGGGGAAAGGAGGGAAGTTTAAGGTATATAAACAACTACCAGGCAAAAATTGTCAAATCATCTATGAGAAACTGAGAAAGTTGAGTGGAGGGAGAAATTGTTTCTTGGTTAGGGCATAAGGACATGAATGAGTTTGAGTCTTTCAACAACAGTTATTAAATGCAGGTGGAAGAGCTGAGAAGGGGATCCCCACTGACTTCAAAAAAGTTCACAGTCAGGGAGAAAGAAGTGACAGTAATGGTGGCTCTTGGTGCGAGAGGCAGACCAGGATAGTGGTTTATAAGCATGAGCTCTGCAACCAGCTTGGTTTCACATTCTGCGTCTGCCATTTATGAGCGGTGTGAATTTGAGTAATTTACTCAACCACGTCTTTACCTGTATTCCTCATCTGTGAGGTGGGAATAGTAAGAGTACCTTTGTAAAGGTAAAGGCACACTTATTGTGTGCTCATCTTTGTAAAGATGAGCACAAGATGAGCACAAAATAAGTGAAAAGCATTTGCAATATTTAGCCTGTCGCATAGTAAGGGCTCATAGTAACTCGAGGTGAGTCATTTTGTTATTGACTATTGCGATAGCAACTTGTGTAATTGAAAACCCGCAAATGAGTACCATATTGTATAACTGTTTTTACGATGTTTTCCTCATGATGGAGTAGCTTTGGAAAGCATTTAGACAGTAAGCCCGGCTAGGCTTACACTCTACCAATACAGTTACTTCGTGTTTGTAGAGAATATAGTGCCAGGACCTAATCTGGAAATGACTCCAGTGTTTCCTCTTCTGATGAATGGGTTCTCAGTCAGCCTGCCCCAGACTTACGGATTAGGACTGCCAAATCCAGAACTGTTAATGCCCGGCGGTCCACTTAGGGTACCACCTCTGTGTGAGATGGAAGACATGCAGGATCTGTCTTTTGCACCATCATATGTCTCTGGGTGGGGCAGCTTGCATTGCAAAATATAAAAAAAGGGTGAGGTCACGTTGCGTCCATTGGTGCCAAAGCATTCTGCTCAGGCATAGACCACGTGGCTATTTCGTTTTCTCAGTTTCCAATTTTAGAGTTTCTATTCTTTGGAGCATTTTGTACCTCTTTGTTAGAAGAAAAAAAAAGACAATATATTGAACTAGCTAGTAAAATGACTAGAAAATATTCATATTTAAACAATTGGAAATTCTGTTCCAAGAGAAAAAAAATTCTCTCGTTGTCTACATGTAAAACGCTCTGGGCCAGAACTCTGAGAGCACCACGGTATGTCCTCAAATTTGCCTGACACAACCTAAAGAGTTTCTCTCTGGCTTACTCATCGGTATAGGTGAGATCAGGAAGAGGGAGAAGGCTATGATCATCTCAACCCCGAAGTTCACCAGTTATTATCAATGTGGGGCTCACTTTTGCATAGAGAACTAGGCCCAGTCAACTCCCAGTGTGGGAGTTGGGGGGGCGCTGATAGTTTGGAAGATGAGGGAGGAGTAAAGTCACTGTCTGGCAGGCCATCTTTATTGTATGTGTTGAAGTATGGACTTTTCATGCTACACAAAGTCAAGCAATCTTTGTGGCACATGTTTAGGCTGGAGTTAGGACGACAGTCACTACAGGTGAGCAAATCCAGACTGCAGATGAGTGACTTATTAGGCGCTGGAGGAACACTGTGCCTCTAACTCAAACTCATTGAATTCGTTTTCTAGGGCTGCTGTAACAAAGTACCCCAAACTGAGTGGCTTCAACAACACAAATGTATTTTCCCCCCATTCTGGAGGCTGGAAGTCTGAGACTGAGGTATCAGCAAGGATGGATCCGTCTGAGAAATATTAGGGATAGTCTGTTCCATTCCATGCCTCTTCCTTAGCTTCAAGTGGTTTGCTGGCAATCTTCGCCATTCCTTGAGGATGCCAATCATACTGAATTAAAGCCCACCTAATGACCTCATTTTAAGTTGATTACCTGTGTAAGGACCCTATCTCAAAACATGGTTACATTTTGAGTTACTGTAGGTGAGGACTCCAACATACGAATTTTGGAGAGACACAGTACAATCCAAAAACTCACATATAATGAATTCATTCCAATTCACTTGCATACATTATTACATGGAAAGAGTTAGAAAGCACTGTGGACCACAAAACAGGAAGTTTGAGGTCTACCTCTAATTTGCCGACTCTACCGCTTATTTGCAATGTGACTCAGACACAGATTTTAAGGCCTCTTTCCATTTCATAAAGAGAGGAGTTGGTGTTGTTCTCTTAGATTTCTTTCAACTCTCTGCTCCTAGGACTCTGCAGCTCTTTCTCTGACGTTCTTCTGTTCTGTCTAGGAAGTCTGATGTTGGGTGATACCATCATACTTACTCTTTTGTCTTGTAGTGATGTGAGCTGGACCAGGGGTTGCTCCAACTAATTCCAAGCACTCATCGCAAGAGGGGAGGAAGAACTGATTCATGTTTTTCCTTGAACTTAATGCTAAATGGAACTGAGAATACTCACATGGTCTTCTGGTTTGGTGGCTGTGTGATGGGTTCCCAGTAGAGGCTTCCTTCTCCTCTACATTCTCCATTTGGACAGGCTTTGTCAAAAGCACATCTCTCCAGTTTCAGTTTACCTAGGATATGTCAACCTGAGTGAGTCTGACCACCTGGTGTGGTCTATTGGGTTTAAGACCCTTTTGGAGTATAGGCACCAGTGGATTTTGCTGAGTATTCACAGCCAATGCAAATGGTGAGCCACGCTGTGCAGACCTCGGTTGTTTCCACTGATCTGCCCAGCTATTCTTGAGTGCCTTGTGAAGCACATCAGGGAACTGTTGACTTGCAAGCATTTTAATAAGGTGTTTTGATTCCTAGTTTGTTCTTTAATGTTTCCTCTCTTTAAGAATCCTTTGAGTATTATTCTTCAACTATCGTAAGGTGACCTTTTGTGTGTCTTGGACAAGGCACTTCAGCTCTCTGAGCAACAGATTCCTCATCTGTAAGACAGGCATAAAAACCTGTATTCTGCTCCCTTCTTAGGCTACAAAAATGGAGCAGATGAAATGGTGGATCATGAACACAGGGTTTTACGGATGAGAACCATGTGTCCCTGTTTATATCTGTTTTGCAGTGATAATTAATGGCATCCCCTTGTACTCTCAAAAATGTCTGAGTGTGCATAATAAATTATATAATCCTCTTGTATTATAAAACAGTCAATGTAAGGATTCTTGGTTTTATCATTTATGTCACTATGTAAATTATCTTAAATTTTGGTTTCTTAGTCTCACTTGAAAAAAAAAGTAGGACTTTTTTATTTTTCTTACTTTGAAGGACAGAATAAGAGCTTTATACCCACACTCTTTCACATAGTTGAATGTCATTGGCCACAGTGCATCCCAGGCAGACCCTGTTGCTGTGGTGTCCTGGGACCATCCAGGTCTAGCCGGCGCTCAGGCCATCCACAGGCTTCAGCCACTCAACTGATTTTCTCCTACCACTTACTCTATCCCTAAGACTGTCTCCAAAGTGATACTGGTTTCTGCATTTCCCTATTTTCTTTCTGCACCTAAACACAAGTACTGAAGCCCAGTCTATTTATAGGATAAAAACCATGATCACACTTGTAGATAGATGCTGGTAAAAAAAATAAAAACATGGAAAGGCTGCAAAGCTTAGGAAAGGGTATGATGTTCTTGCAAAGGGCTTGGCCTAAACCTATCCTTCCCTACACCCTTGCTGTGACAGACACTGTAAACCCCACTGGGCTTCTGTCTTCTGCATTTATGGCTAAAGCCAGGACACACACAGTTCTCTCCTAGTTTATAATACATTTTCTCCTTTGGGAAAAAGCATTTCTCCATTAAAGTCTTGTTCCTCGACTAAGGCTGAGTAACAGGTTATATTCTTTCCTTGAATGAGCAGTTTTCACCTTTGAGAATTTCTAGGGTGGAGAGTACTCATTTGACAGAAACTTGTATTCATCGAACTGCATCTATCTTATTAATATTATAATTAAAATTTTTTTTACAATGGAAAGCAACTTAGGGATCACAAAATCTACTGCTGTCATCTCCCTTATACAGCGGAAGAAAATGAGTACTCAGAGGTTAGAAACTGCCCTTTAATTACAGAGTATGGGCCTTATGCAGGTCTGTAGGCTTAGGGTTTCTTTCTAACATACTATCCATAGTCATTTGTTTATCATTTTGTTTTAGTCCACTGTATTGAATGTAATAAGTGTTTACCAATGAACAATGCAATTATGGATGGACTGTGTAGTTTCTAAATATGTATCACAAGAATTGAGTCTGTGGATTGCATGCCTTTTGCTGCTTTTGTGGATTACAGTGGCCAGACTTTGGCATCAGTACTTTTAACATTCATGGTGTTTTGATTAGATACAAAGCAACTGACCCAAGTCTATGGTACATAATAATTTGTCACAAGGTTAATAACTACCACATGGATTGTTCTAGGGATTACATGAGATATGGCACAAAAAATCCTGAGTATGAATGTAAATTCCTTGAGTTGCAACATTGGATATAGGAGGAATCACTCAATAAGAGAGTTTGGTCATAAAACACTCAGCAATAACTTTTGAATGAGTTAGGATCAAGAATTAGATAATTTGAAAAGGTATCTGAGTGTGGTGATTTCTCAAGGATCTAGAACCAGAAATACCATTTGACCCAACCATCCCATTACTGGGTATATACCCAAAGGAATATAGATCATTCTGTTATAAAGATACATGCACACATATGTGTATTGCAGCACTATTCGCAATAATAAAGTCTTGGAACAAACCCAAATGCCCATCAATGATAGACCGGATATAAGAAATGTGGTACATATACACCATGGAATACTATGCAGCCATAAAAAAGGAATGAGATCATGTCCTTTGCAGGGGCATGGTTGAAGTTGGAAGTCATAATGATCAGCAAACTAACACAGGAACAGAAAAACCAAACATGGTCACAGGGAGGGGAACAACACACCCTGGAGCCTCTCAGGGGGGCAGGAGGAGGGAGAACATCAGGACTAATGGCTAATGCATGGGGGGCTTAATACCTAGGTGACGGGTTGATAGGTACAGCAAACCACCATGGCACACGTTTACCTGTGTAACCATCCTTCACGTTCTACACATGTATCCCAGAACCTAAAATAAAATAATTTTTTTAAAAAAGGAAGAGGTCTCTGGATGTAGTTTTTATGAATGTGGGCAACTTGTAATACTTAACTGGTTTGTCTCTGTATTAGAGTGTTCTTTACATTTTTCTTGCTGACACCACAGGCCTCTTTGTGGTTGCCTCTTTCTGATGCTCCTCAACACAACCTAATATAAGCAAAGAGTAAATGAGTGAGGAGAGCACCTCCTCCTGTCAGGAAGCCGAGGGAGTTAGATCACCTGGATTTGCTGATTTCCTGGGCAAAAACTGCCCTTTTAATCCTCAATTTCCTATTAAGGCCTGGTTCAACATTATCATTTCCCAGGGAGAGCCTTCAACTTGAAGCGATCGCTCAATCACTAAGAGCTTCCAACTTGAAGCGATCGGAAAACCACTGCAGCTGCACCTGCATTCTCTTATTGCCTTGTGGATTGGACTTTATGCCTTATTTTTTCCTCCATTTCCAAGTGTGCACATAGTAGGAGCTCATAAAATGTCCACTGAAATTGAGTTGGACAGGAGAGAGAACGCAAGGAAACTCAGTGGACCAAGGCCAGCTCTTGCCAAGAGTTCCAGACTTCGTCTTTGTACCTGAGCTGCATATTTCTATGGCCTTGATGAATTCCTTGGCAGCAGAACGTTCAACAACTGAAACATGTATGAAAATTTAAGCAAATTGGTCAATAAAGGGAACAAAATGAAGCCCACACAGTCTACTCTTCTGCTCTTTTACTTCTAAAGAAGCTTGTTTGTGTTATCCCTTCAACGGTTTGGTAAATAACTGTGCCTTCTCCCTGATCTGTCCCCTGTGTTTGAAGTGGTAACATGTGATGATTAGTCATGGGTGAAAGCTGTATGCATCTTTCCAGGCTACACGGCAATATGTGTGCAGGAATTTGAGGTAAATAGAGATGAGTGCATGGATATCAACCTAGAATGACAATTTTAATACGTGTTCATCTACTTGGAATTTTCAGGTTTGTCCATACCAGACTTTTAAAAAAAGAACATTCTGATACCTTAGTGATTTCTTTCCTTATTTATGGCAACAGGAAAATCTTATTTTTAAATACTCATAAAAATCCAGAGTTGCCCTCAAAGCATTTGGTCTGGGAGGTATGTATCAGAGGAGTTGCCTTACTTTATCACCCACTCCTACCCACCCTAGGCTCTTCTCACAACTATGAGATTCTATGAAACACATAAAGCCTCTGTATTATTTCCTTTTATTGTCATATTGCTGCAGTTTATTATAGAAGACTATTGGACTGGAAGTCAAGGGAGCCACGTTCTAGTCCTGGCTTGGCTGTTAACTTGCTTTAATGTTGAGTAAGCCAAACTCTCTCTTTGGGTCTCAGTTTCTTCATCAGTGAAATAAAGAAATTTGTATGAGTTCCTTGCTATGGTGACCTAAAAGATTGATAGTTTTATTTAAATCTAATTAATTATGAAAAATTATTTATTCCTTTCAACTTAACTTATAGTCACATAATTTTAGCAATGAGCACGGGATTCAGATTTCTTAGATGATGTTTGAATGTTCGTGTCTGTGTGTGTGTGTGTGTGTGTGTGTCTGTGTGTGTGTGTGTGTGTTGGCCAAGAAGCATAAGATGCTTTGTTGAATGCCTCTACTTCACCACAGCCTTCAATTTCTTGCCTAACTAGAGGACTATTTCCAAGGTATAAAGAGTTATCCCATTTATCATTGTGTGTGATCTTTATAGAAACTGTATAAATATAATAAAGGGCATTTCATGTCCATCTTACAGTGGAAGAAAGGGCTGAAGCCTCTGGACTTGCCCTAAAACACACAGCTGGTAAGTGGTTATGAGTATTTCTGCCTACCTGTCCAATGCATCTACCAAATGTTGGGCTAACTTTTGACTGCTAGAAAACTGGTGATTAGATAACATGACCAATACATGGAATTTCCACTGAAACCCCACAAATATTTTGTCTTTAATAATTGATATCTTTGAATCCTGTTCACCTAACAGAATAAATGGTAAATGGGATATAATCTCTAAATAGTTTCCAAACTATTCACCTGATCTCCACTTTTCTCCCCTGCAATACATATTTTACTGTACTACTAGAGATATTTTTTTCTAAAGCACAAAAACAATCACATCACTCTCTTTTGATGTTTTCCTGCTGTCTTCTTCAAAGCTCTGCAGGATAATCGAAATTCGTTTACTTGGTATATAAAAACATTCATAACCTGGTCTTTGTCTTCCTCAACAGTTCCCTCTCTTTCCATGCCTTCCATTTATTTGTTGAGAACCTATTTTCATACTTACGACATTCCATGTTTCCAGGCTAGGATAGACATGAAAGCTGATAAATTAGATAGACCTAGGTGATTCCCTGAGATTACCATCTACAATCCAGCTGAGCCAAATGTCATGGTTTTGACACTGCTCAGCCTGGATTGCTGTCCCGTTTTATCTATCTTCACTGTACCTGGAAAACATCTACTCGTCTTCGCAATTCAGTTTTTACCCCCTTCATGAAACCTTTCCTTGAGTCTCAAAGAGATTCAAACTATCCTTCAGGCCCCCATTATACTTTGTATGTTTATGATGCACGAATAATGCTTTAACCATTCTTATTGGTGTACTAGACTGAAGACTTTTTGAAAGTAGGGGACTCCATAAACATTTATTCAGTGCTTTAGCTGTTTGTGAGTCAAAGTACTTTGCAATCAACAAACCAACATTGGTCTATTTATTGTGCTTATATTATATGTAGAAAGACTGATCTGCCCATAGATCTATCCCAATGGATACATGTACATCAGATCCTGGCCTTTTTATTGTATGGCAATTTATATTATTCACAACACTATTATTATCATTTCAAAAATATTATTGTTGTTAAAGATTGTTCATGTGTGATGATTACTCCAAAACATTTGTTCTCAGAAGAGCTACCTACTTCAAAATTATTGAAGATTTCGATGAGCTTTCATGTGAATTATATTTATTAATACCTACCTTATTAAAAATTAAAGCTGAGAAATGCAAAAATAGTTATTTGCTTAAAATAAATAAATTATTACATGCTACTATAAGCAATATATTTTTATTAAAATAACTATATTATTAAAAACAAAAAAATTAGTGTGAAGAATAGCATTACTTTGTATTTTGTAAATCTCTTTTAATGTCTGGCTTAATAGAAGACAGCTGGATTGTCATATCTACTTCTGCATTAAATATATGGCAAATACTGTTTTGGTTGAGGTATACTAAAAAAATTCAGCCTTGTATGGTATATAGTTGGAAAATGGAGGAATATTTTAATAATTCTTTTAAATAATTGTAGATAGTTTTCTTAACAGTACATCAAAACTCAACCAGTGATTGTTTCTTAAAGGTTAGAGACAAAATGGAATTCGAAGTCATATCAATGAACTCTTTATATTCTTTCACATTACCTACCTTGTAATTTGAATGGATCTTTTACCCATGGAATATGCTTTAATATCATATATTGATCATTTGAAAAATATTGGTTCACTAAGTCATGCAGCTCTTTCATATGTTGACACAGTTTATTACACAATGTCATCATCTGTCATGGAGCCTCTGGAAAACACATTATAAGAAAATGATAATGAAAAAGGTAAATTACAATTTAATATTATTGGAAAAATAATCATGACCTTGTGCTCTCCTTGTAGAATTTCTGGGGGCATCCAGGATTCTCTGGACCACACTTTTTTTGTTTGTGTGTTTGTTTGTTGAGACGGAGTCTTGCTCTGTCGCCAGGCTGGAGTGCAGTGGCGCGATTTCGGCTCACTGCAAGCTCCCGCCTCCCTGCAACCTCCACCTTCTGGATTCAAGCGATTCTCCTACCTCAGCTTCCCGAGTAGCGGGGACTATAGGTCCCACCACCACGCCCAGCTAATTTTTTGTATTTTTAGTAGACACGGGGTTTCATTATGTTGGCCAGGATGGTCTCGATCTCTTGACCTCATGATCCGCCGGCCTGGGCTTCCCAAAGTGCTGGAATTACAGGCATGAACCACTGCGCCCGGACCACACTTTAAGAGCTGTTCCATTCTGTCAATCACACTCATATCGATGTTCAATTTCTGGAAAATTCCTAGCCATAATTACATTTCTTTTCTTCTATTTTTTTCATGTTTTGCATTTTCTATCATCTTTTAACTTCCATTTCACTAATACAATATTCTACTCTAACTTACATACGATTTAACTTATCTATTGAGATTCTTATTCTAATAGCCATATTTTATTTTTAAAAATCTTATCTTTTTTACTTGCCTATTCTTTTTTGCTCTAACATTTTTAAAACTACCTATGAAACATATTAGAGCATATTTATTTGCTTTTCACATTTTGCATTTTTCTTATTTGCTTCTTCTAATTTCCTAACTGCTTATTCTTTCAGTTTTTATCATGGTTATTGTCTGTTCTTTTCTCTGAGGGTTCTAATCCTCCTTTTAAAAAGTCTTATTCAGATTTATCTGTTTTCTCTATTTCATGGATATGAATTATCCTGTAAGTTGGGTCTGGTTGCTTTATGTCCCGTTGCTGAGCTTTTTCATGTGCTTTAAGATTCTTATTTGAGGTGTCATTTTCTTTGGAGACTGCTCTCTAGTACTGTAGGGAGTTTTGCGGTTTTTAAAATCTGGGACCTACACAATGCACAGCTCCAAACCAAGTCTCATGATAGCATCTCAGTATGAGTTTTACCCTTCGTGGGTAGTCAGATTTCAGGTCCTGCCTCTGTGTACCACGCAGACCCTGTGTACCAGCAGAAAACCAGCGGAAGCCGGATTTCTGCTTCTGCCCTCAGAGTGGCACATTTCTGGCCGCAGACCTAGGAGAGTGGGAAGAACTCTTCTCTTTGAAGGTGGGCAGTGCAATCTCAGCTTCTGCATTTATTGGGAGAGCCTATCTCAGATTCTCCTACTAGGCAGGAGTCATACTTGTCCCCCATTGAATATTCCCATTAAGAATCCCGACCCAATGTTTATAGATGTTCCCAGGTCCCTATAGACTAGTAGCTTTGTCTCCGCTTATTGCTGTGGGTTGCCGCTCTATTTCCACCATGAAGAAATTTTTTTCATTCTTAGTTTAGAGTACGCAGTTTTCAATTATATATAACTTATTTTGTCGCATGTTTTCGTTACTTATTCTACCATTTTTTTCAGAGTTCAGAGTGGAAGAGGGAATTTTTGGCATGTGCTTAATCTGCCATTTCTACCCGTTTATCCATTTTCGGAAAGTACTAATATTTGTTAAACCAATTCCCCATTCTTGGGCATTTAGGGTGTTTTTAGTTTCTTGTTATTACAAACATCACAAGGATAAACATCTTTCTAGCTAACCATTTGCATGTATCCATTATTATAACCCGAGATTACATTTTAAGAAGTAAAACGAATGATAAGTTTTACCTTTTCATTATGTGTGTCTGATAACATTTTTCTTCCAGCTTAAAACCCCTCCTTGGATTTTCATTTCCTTCAGGATAAAGCACTATCAACATACATAACATGAGGTTAAAAATCTGTCAATATCTCACTCTTTCTGACCTCTTGCCTCCTGTTATACCAGTCTTCTCTGACACACTTGCCATTCTGCCATTCTGTAGACAGCCTCTGCTCTCTCACTTCTGTCTTTCACTGTGCCTGCCCCTCTATCAGGGATACTCCCCCCCACCCCATGTCTTTGAATAGTAATCTCCTACTTTTTTTTTTTTTTTTAATGGAGTCTCGCTCTGTCGCCCAGGCTGGAGTGCAGTGGCAGTGATCTCGGCTCACTGCAAGCTCCGCCTCCTGGGTTCTAGTGATTCTCCTGCCTCAGCCTCCCTGGTAGCTGAGATTACAGGTACGCCCACCAAGCCTGGCTAATTTTTTTTTTTTTCTATTTTTGGTAGAGACAGGGTTTCACCATATTGACCAGCCTGGTCTCTAATTCCTGACTTCAAGTGATCCACCCGTCTTGGCCTCCCAAACTGCTGGGATTACAGGTGTGAGCAACCATACCCAGCCCCTACTCATCCTTTAAAACTCTGCTTATGTGGGCTTTTTGCTGTGAAGCCCTCTGTGACCTTTCCAGAAGCTTTTCTCCCTTCTATGCTATTATATAGATCCTCTATTAAAGCATTCACTACAGTTGTTTTACATGATTATCTCCACCACTAGGTTGGGAAATTCTCAAAAAATTGTTATCTGAATCCCAGCACTTAGCAGAGTGCATTATACACAGCAGGTACTCACTCAATGTCTAATCAATGAATGAGTGATATTCTATAACGTTGTGAATTGTGTCATGTTGTATTATGATTTTTTTCCTTTTGCTTCCACATGTTTTGGGTGAAGACTGTCTTATGATGTCTTTATGTCTGTCTGTCTATCTATCTATCTATCTATCTATCTATCCATCTAGCCATCCATCTAAACTATTGTATTATTTAATCTCTAATCTAGGAATGTGGTGTCAATCATATTGTTGGCACACTAAACATTTACTGTTTGATTGACTATTAAGCAAAATTACAGTATTGGTGAGGTTGAAGTGAGTTTATTATGAAGTTCTGCTGCAGGTCATTACACTCTAGGCTGTCAGAATATTTTCACTGAATATTCACTTTGGATGAGCCTCTTTCCCTTTCTTAGCTTTCTCAGACATAAACAAAGGCTTTGGACTTGAAGACTTCCAAGGTAATTTCCAGTTCTAATAGTCGATCTTCTTACTCATAATTATAATCCTATGTCCAACACCTAGACTATGGCCCCTGTTCTATAAAAAATAAGTGAGCCTCGTGTTTCATAGTGGCACTTGTTTATAGTATATTTGTATTTTGTGGAGTGCTAAAATAGAAGTCATAGCACTTGTATTTATGTTTTAACTTACATCTGGAAAAATGATTATCTAAAGTCCCAGAAAGAAAGCTTGTAAATCCTTCTGGAAATGTTTTGACTACAAATGAACACCCATCCATATTTCTAGCGAATTTGAAAGTGATAGCAAAAATGATAAACCATTTGCTGCTTTGTAGAGAAAGTCATAGACTGAAAATAAAATCTTAAATTTAAGCAGAGCTATATAAAACTGAGTTGAAAACAGATATGAAACTCAAGAAAGCATCCTTAATTGATTATGGAAAAGAAAGGTATTTAAAATGAAATGACCTCCTTTTTAATGTTTATTTTATTGTTATCAAATTGAGAGCTATTGTTTTGGGATTCATTTCTAAAAATCTTTCTCTCTTCTACTTCATAGGTAAGTTATATTGGTTTTGTTTCAGCTGCATTAGTACTAAGGATTATTTCTTAGTGGTATTAAAATTTGATGTATGTACTCAGTCATAACAAACAAACAAAAGTACCAGCAACTTTGATAATCAATTCAGTTTCATCATTACTGATTGTGTCTTCTTTATGAAAGCTCTTATTCCATAACTAATTGAATTGAATATCCTGAATTCTGTTTTGAGTGCTGGTCCCACACATGAGACTTTAGATAAGGCATATTCTTTTTTTTTTTTTAATTTTACTTTAAGTTCTGGGATACATGTGGAGAACATGCAGGTTTGTTATATGTGCTGTGTGGTTTGTATACATGTGCCATGGTGGTTTGCTGCACCCATCAACCCATCATCTAGGTTTTAAGCCCTGCATGCATTAGGTATTTGTCCTAATGCTCTCCCTCCCCTTGCCCCCACCCCCAACAGGCCCCTGTGTGTGATGTCCCCCTCCCTGTGTCCATGTGTTCTCATTGTTCAACTCCCACTTATGAGAACATGCAGTATTTGGTTTTCTGTTCCCATGTTAGTTTGCCAAGAATGATGGCTTCCAGCGTCATCCATGTCCCTGCGAAGGATATGAACTCATTCTTTTTTACGGCTGCATAGTATTCCGTGGGGTATATGAAGGCACATCCTTTATTGATTTCAGGTTTATCATTTATGGTAATGGCATAGCAATCTGTTCTCTCGCTTCAACTTATCTTTGGTTCAATCTTCATTTCCTTACCTTTTCCTATAATTGTTCCATGAACCATGATGAAGTTGATTTTTTTCATATTTAGGTAAAATTCTATAAAGAGGAACTGGGTCAAATTTATTTTTTTACTCTCCACCCACTCTCCTGCCCCATCCTATTACCAGTGTGTAACATGCATTTAAAAAATATTTTGTAACTACCTGTATTTCAATAAAAAACTGAAGCTCTTTAATACAGAAATCTTATTTCTCATTACCCTTAGATAAACCATGGTCCTGATTTTGCTGGATTTTCAGGATTAATGCACTAAAAATCTTATTGAATGACACGGATGGGGTTTCTGGATAATTTGTTTTTCTTCTTTGCGTTTTTCTGTGTTTTCTAGTTCTTCTTTACTGGGTAGGTATTATTTAGCTGTACAAAAACTAAATGTTAGTAAAACTCTAGATAGTAGACATCACGTCAATTTGTACTGGATTCTTCTGTGCAGAAAGAATAACAATAAATAATCAAACTGTTTGGGGCTGGCTTTTTGGTGACTTTTTTTTGTTGCTGTTGTTGTTTTGAGCCGGAGTCTCACTCTGTTGCCCAGGCTGGAGTGCAATGGCATGATCCCAGCTCACTGCAACCTCCACCTCCCAGGTTCAAGCGATTCTCTTCAGCCTCCTGAGTAGCTGGGATTACAGGTACATACCACCACGCCCAGCTTTTTTTTTTTTATTTTTTTATTTTTATTTTTTTTGTATTTTTAGTAAGACAGAGTTTCACCATGTTAGCCAGGCTGATCTTGAACTTTGGCCTCAGGTGATCCACCCTCCTCGGCCTCCCAAAGTGCAGGGATTACAGGCGTGAGCCACCTTGCCTGGCCTTTGATGACTTTTAAAAACCTTCTTTGTATAAATTAGGGAAGTAATGCTGATGGTAGTTTTAGTGCTCTGATAAGACCTCTAAAATCAGAAGGGCCAAGGTCCTAGAACAACTGTGGGGAGTAGTTTCAATCACTTGGAATGTCTGTGGCTCATTTAAAACAGGAAGTGCTCACACTAAATGCTCCTCAGTTGCTACTACTTGTCTAATCCACACAGTGGTAACTTTGTTGGATTATAATGTCTCTTCATTTTATTATGAAGGTATCTTTTTATATCTCACAATAGATTTATTTGGTTGACACAAAATGAAATATTAAGGTATGTCATAACGAGGAGGGCATTGGTTAACGTCACAATTCCAACCACTTCCTCTTCCACGTATCTTGAGAAAGGTAGGAACATTTTTACTCTTCACATGCATAGAACCACAATCAGCTTGATCACTTATTAGTGGTAGGATTGGAGAAGCTTGTGTGTACTATGTCCTTCAGGGACTTCTTATCTAACATGGGGATACTATTACCTGCCTTTCTATCTAATGGGATTATGCAATGCATGTGAAAATGCTAGACTAATTGCAAACACAGAACAAATGGATGCTGTCACCATTATTGTAGGATCTCTATGTATGTGCAAAAGTGAAATCCTTGGAGACAAGCTGGAAGATTTTTTTTCTTTAGTATCTCTTCTGCCAAAAATATATATTGATTGCAGCTGGAAGGAAACCATTCTGAGAGGGAAAATAATGTTGAATAGAAATCAGAGCCTGTTTGATATTTGACAGCTGGAACATGTTTCTTTATGTTTAATGATAATAATAATTTGACTTTTAAGTGGCTTCTCTGACATGAGAGCCCACTAAATCAGGAAAGCTATAAACTGATGAAAAGCTATCCCCAGAGAGATGACATGGAAGGGTAAATGGGACTGACCAGTGTATTTGACTGAGGGTACTCATCTGCCTAAGATTTTATGGGCTTCATAGGAGGCCTGTTCTGTGGCATGTGAATGACCCAAAAACAAGTCACCCACCAGCCTTGGACCTCATTTATTGAGATTCTACTATGTGCTACCCTCTGGAGTAGGTGCTTTGACAAAATTATTACATTTGACCTTCAGAACAATTCTGTGAAGAGAGTACTATTGTACCATTAATATCTGTAGGAAAACTCATACTCAAATATTCCCTAGACTACAATTATCATTATGTCTTCTAATTCTAAATCTGGTACTCTTCTCATTTTATAGACCGCTGCCTGACAACCACATATAACTGTATTAGTAACTACGCATTTATAAAACACTTCTACACAAATTACCTTAATTGATTGTTACTTTTTCTGCCCCTGACTTTTCCAAGTCATGCTTGTGTGTTGTTTCTGTCTCAGTTCTGGTGACCTGCCTAAAAAGAACATTGCATGATCATGAACCAGAATTCTGGTATTGTCTCCTTCGCTACTTCTCCACCAATTAGCTTCGCTACTGAAAGCCCTGAAAGAGAAAGGAGTTGCCTCTACTGTAGCTCTTTGGTAGAAGAATCTAGAGGAGAACTCAGGCTTCTTGAGAACCAGGTCTCCCAATGATCTTTGGAGATAAAAAGTACTAAACATACAAGCATTTGTGCATTTGTTGAGGTCATTATTTAATTAAAAAGTATAATTAAGATCTGTTCCTTCTGGTAGTCAATAAGACTCTGACTCATAAAATGAAATAAGCGAAAATGTTGGTAGAAAAAGATTTACCATAAAGGTTTGGTCCTTATTTATAATGAAAATGATACTTAGAGACAAAGGAGAAGAAGCTGTTTAAAGCTTGCATTAGTTGTAGAAACCCCAGCTTGAGGCATTGAATCTGTAAAAAACGGAGACAGAGTTTGGGCTATACTTAAAAGAGTCTATCAAGGGCTCCTCTTTGTAGAGGACCCAAGTCAGACTTCCTAGAAGGTGAAAGCCTATAGAAATCAGCTTGTCATAGCAAATGAATGTATTGGAGACTGACTCTGACCTAGGTAGCTTTCAGGTCATCCCTGGGAAAGATCATTTTAGAGGTTGAATTAATGAGATGGCTAATATGCTTATTGAAGTTATTGGAGACTATTTATTTGGATTTTGCAACGATTAAGATTTATGAAAATGAATTTGTAATGAAAATGAATGGTGGAAATAAGCTAATACAGGAAGTGTTCAGCTACCAAAGCAAACCTGCCTTTACAATAAGACAAGGATATTACCTCTGGAGGATGAATAACTTATCATTTGAGATATTTTATTAAAGGTTAGCTGTGACTCTCTCTTGAAGGCAGTTGCTATTACTCCAGGGAGAATGACCTTGCGGCTAATTCCTTCTTTCTCTTACCTTTCCTTTTCTTTTCTTTCACCCTTCCTTTTGGACATGCCCTGGTGAATGAAGACTGTGGAATATGGAGTGAGGAATAAGGAAGCCTACTCAGGCTGAGTCAGATGCAGTAGGAGATCAGTGAAAGGGATTTTTCATTAGGGAGTGGGATGTGTTGAGGTGATAAAGCTTCTTGAAGTAGAATTTTATGGCAAGCGTGATATTGTCACTTGCCCATATTATGCAGCTTTTAAGTAGTAAAGCTACGATTTGAACTGGGTCTGTTTGTCTTGAATCCAGAGGCCCCAGGGAATTTACCAGAGCTGGCTCTCATTGGTTTTGGATAGCAGAAGGTTGAACCTTGACATGTCAGTCATTTTTATTTGCTAGATTGATTACATTTTGTTTGGAACATGGTAATCTCAGACTCTGCTCAGTCTTCAGCTTAGGAAATATTTTCTTGATTATTATTTCTATTTCACTATTTAAGATTTGTTCTTAAGGATAAAAATTACTTGTAAAGATAAATCTCCAGTCTGTACTATTTTTATTATCTTCCCTTTCATATCTTTCACCTTTTCTGATTCTTGGGAGAATTTCCTCTTTACATCCATGATTTAATTTTTTTTGAGACCGAGTCTCACTCTGTCACCCACACTGGAGTGCAGTGGCGAGATCTCAGCTCACTGCAACCTCTGTCACCAAGTTCAAGCAATTCTCCTGCCTCAGCCTCCCAAGTAGCTGGGATTACAGGCTCATGCCACCATGCCCAGCTAATTTTTGTATTTTTAGTAGAAACGAGGTTTCACCATGTTGGTCAGGCTGGGCTCGAACTCCTGACCTCAGGTGATCCGCTCGCCTTGGCTTCCCAAAGTGCTGGAATTACAGGCATGAGCCACAGTGTCCAGCCGATTTAATTTTTTTATAGTGCCAGTTTTGTTCTTTTCCAATTCCAATGTAGGATTAATTTGGCTATTGTTACCTTGCTTTTCTCAGCCAGGTCCCTTAATAATTTTAGACTATATTTCCATAAATTGTCTTTTTGTCTCATCATTTATCATCATCCCTAACCTTAACAAGTGTACTATTTCATATATTTACTTGACAGCCTAGAACAGACATTCCCAGTTTTTTCTTAATATTACATTATTATTATTATTTTTAAAGAACTAGGGTTTTCTTCTGCACTTTCCGAACAACTTTTCCTTACTTCAATTTTTTTTTTTTTTTAATTTTTATTTTTTGAGGCGGAGTCTCGCTCTGTCGCCCAGGCTGGAGTGCAGCGGCCTGATCTCAGCTCACTGCAAGCTCCTCCTCCCGGGTTCGGGCCATTCTCCTGCCTCAGCCTCCCGAGTAGCTGGGACTACAGGCGCCGTCACCTCACCCGGCTAATTTGTTTGTATTTTTAGTAGAGACGGGGTTTCACCGTGTTAGCCAGGATGGTCTCGATCTCCTGACCTCGTGATCCACTCGCCTCCGCCTCCCAAAGTGCTGGGATTACAGGCGTGAGCCACCGCGCCCGGCCCTTATTTCAATTTTATAGCATGGGTCCGACCTATGCTGTTTTGTGCCCCACCCCCACCCCCAAATGTTTACTTTTCCTTGAGCATGAATCCAACCCTGCAGTTTTCCAAAAGTGAGGCTTCTGTTTTCCGTTATTTCCCAGTACTTCCCATGAGAGTGTAATAGGTTTGTACAAAGCTCTTCGCTAGTTTTTAGGCGGTCTGTTAGTGTGGCTCTGCCTAAAGAAGTATCTTCTGCTTGCAATGTAGAAGATACTTCTTTGTTTCTGAAGATAATTTTTCACCCCCTGTAAGTTGAAATATTTCTAGTTCTTACTTTTCCAAAAAGAGAGTATACAATGGTCAGAGCTCTTCCTACCTTCACCAGTAGCCACTCACCAGCTTTACATTACGTCCTACTTGGAATTTATGTACCACTGGGCATTACAGTCTTCAACTTCTTCTATAAGGGTAATCCACTAATGCTGCTTTAGGGAAAAAGCAGATGTCACGGGGGAGAGAAAATCATCCTAGATGACTTAGTTAACCATTTCCTTATTGTATTTTCTTATTGTAATATATGTGGGAAGGGCATGTAAGATTTCTGATTTCTGCAGGTTTGAGAGGCAGCTACACACTGGGAGTGACTGATGGCTTCTGCTACTTTTCTAGCCCTGTATATACACATCAGCTGGGGATGAGGCCGCATGCTCATCTTATACAGATGAGTATTGATTTCTCCTGGGTGCTGAAAAACTGTTGTTAGATATTATTAATTTACTTTTCATTGCTATAGTGATGTCAGCTCATATTTTTGGTTTTTGTGTATTTTAACGGGATGTCGGGAGAAAAAATATGAAATGCCAGATGATGTATCAACACTTTATTTGTATGATGTCACACTAATGTATTGCTACAAACTTACCCTCGGTAGTTATAATTTTCTGGGATCCTTTTAGAATAGATGATGTCCATTTTTGAGCTCATGTTTTTCTTTCCGTGGAAACCTCGCATCAGCAGCTGAAACCATCAGTTTTAGGATGACTTTCAAGCCTGATTTGTCCTGTCCCATGATCCACTCAAGGCACATAGGGAAGCAGCTTGGTGGCCTGGCCGGACCACTCACCCCTGGAAGGCAGGGGCCGTGTATGGCTTACCTTTGAATCCTGTGTACTTTGCAGAGGGCCTGGCACCTGGGTTTCTATAATAGATCAAATTATGTTTTTGTTTTTGTTTTTGTTTTTTTAGAGCAAATGAAAAACCTGCAAATTTTCTAGAGAAAAACTCAGTCACCTTTTCAGGCACAGTGTCTTCAGCTTCTAATGGGATAACTATTTTGATATGTAGCGAATGAGGTTTTAAAAACATCTTAACTGCAATGATAATTTCATACTAATTATTGCACTGGACAAATAAATTATTTTCATTGAAAACCTAAGTGACGCAAAACTATGATTGAAAAGAAAAGCAGAATTTTTAACTCTTCTCATGCTAACCCATTATTTCAAAATAAGTCAAGTGCCCTGCTTTCTAGGTAAAGCTAATGCACCCTAAAACTTCATTTACTAGTTAGCATGCTCCAAACTCTGCATTGCTCTGCTCTCCATGATGATCTTCGTGCAGAGGCTGCAGCTTGCTCAGCTTCACAAAGTCGTGGCAGAATGTAATAAAACTGCTGGTAGCAGCATTTAGGTACCCAAGGGAACGTTCTCACAAGCCAGCAGCTGATCTTGAGTTAAAGAGGGAAGTGGTGAGCTACAGAAGCAGTGCAGCACTCTGATATGCCAAGTTCTGAGTACCTGACCACTGGCAGGTTCAGTGTCAGCTTTCAGCCTGCTAAGGCGTGGGTCCAGTTTACCACCTATTTTGTTTATGTAAAACTATATAGAAAATCTGTTTAAATGTGATCTTTTAAACAGTGGACTGATTGATTATGTAGCACATTTATCATGGTTTTTCTGTGAGTTTTCAAGAATCACTGATGTGTCCTATTGTATTTTGTCCTAGTTAAACTTCACAGCATCTCTGTCAGTGCAGTTTTGTATCTGCAATTGCTAAGTACTGATAAAGGTCCTTTCTCTTTTCCAAAGGAGCAATGATAGAGTGAAAAAAGAAAAAAAAAAACAAAACAAAACCAAATGGTCTTGTGGGCCTCATTGCGAAATATAGTTTAGCCCAGAGTGAAAAAGTCTTTAAAACTTCGTATTATCTTGCCACATTTATTACTTCTAAACATTTTATTAGGGTTTTGATGTTTTCTGCAATTAAAAATGGGAGCTGCATGTTTGAAAACTAAAATTGTTGTTTGGAAATGTCTAGGAAATGTGGTTTTACTGATAAATTTGGGTTTAAGTGTCAGTGGACATGCAGAGCTTGGTAGATGCATAATATAAGATCTCAATATAGTATAGCGAAATGTAGGATTTTAAAAATTATGATGATTAAAATGTCTACTACCTGTATTTTAAAACCACATGAGTCGGAATCTCATAGATTTAACAAATTCAGGTAGTTGGAACTCAGTTGTAAACCAAGAAATGAAGCCAAAAGGAATTTGGTGTGGATAAAATTGATACCCAGAAGCTTATATAGTCTCAGCTCTTCTTCCTTCTTACCTCCCTCCCCTCTCCCCCTACGCTATGGGACGTTCTTTTAGGAGCTTATTTTACAGTTCTAATAGTTCTTTTTTATTATTATTAATAGTTCTCTCTCTTTCTCTTTCTCTCTTTTTAATCCCATAGAAGACTGGAAGCATCTGAATGTAGGCAGAGTAGCTGTAGTTAAAAAGACGCAGTTCCAACTCTGCCAGGAAAGGCAGACAAAGAAAAATGATAAAAATCAGACAGAAAAACTCCAAAAACATTGGGACTATCTAGTGAAGTGACAGGAAGCCCTGAATATTTCATTTGCTCTAATACAGGACAATGTGGATATTCATCATAACCGCCCTGACATGTTAAGGGAAGATTAAATTATGTTCAATATGGTATATCAAATAAAGTTCAGAAATGCACAGTACATTTCAGGAAGCATTCTATGCAAGTTATTGTCTTTATGAACATAAGGGAAAAAAAAACTCAACTCACCAGAGAACATAGATATCCAGAATAGCAACCATTATATGATTACATATTAACCTTCCCATTGTTGATATGTACTGGGATCCTCTTATTTATAAGTGCTGTGACCTTGACTGTGGGACTTTATACTAAATCCTATCCCTCAGTAATGTTCTGTAGATTCAGTAAGATTTATCTTGTAAAGTTTTTCACATTGTACTTGCCAATTAGTGTACATTTAATAATTGTGGCTATTATGCATTTCAAGCTTCCTGTGAACAAAAAATACATTGGAAGCTGGGTCGTGCCAAGAATTACAGAGCACACGTTACATTTTCATGAGCCTACACTGCTAGGTGTTTTCTTGTTGGGTACTCTGACAAATATTACATGAACTAAAAGACTGTCAACATTGGAGAGAGTATGCCATAATCTTGAAGTAGCTGGCATTGTTACTAGATATGGATGGCGTAAGTCTTTGGTTTGGAAGTGGGAGGCTGTCCTGTGCATTGCAGGATGGTTGGTTAACAGCATCCCTGGCCTCTGCCCACCGGATGCCAGTAGCACCCCTCCTCCCAACCCAGTTATAACAATCAGAGATATAGGCATTGCTCAATGTCCCTGGGGGCCAGATCACCCCGGCTGAGAACCACTGCACTAGAGAAACAAATGTGTACATATGGAGCATGAGGTTTTAAACAGTGGTCACAGGTTAATGCTGAGTGTGTTTAAATTCTCATTCCTTTGTGCTATGAGGCTTTGACTATGTGCATCTGCTTTACTATAATTCTCTCTCTCTCTCTCTCTCTCTCTCTCTCTCTGTCTCTGTGTGTGTTTGTGTGTCTTTTCACCTTATAATTTAGGTGTTATTTAGTGACAGTGAAAGGAGAGTAAGAAAGGATTGGGATGAAACAGTGTGTTTTATCCAGTATTTTGAGACTAAGTCTTCCCAGGTGAGCTTCCGTCACTGATTTTTTTGAATGGCTGTACATCAATTAACATACATTTATTGAGTGCATACCCTTCTAAAAAGTCCTGTGCCAGGTACTGCAAGGAAAATCATTTTTTTTTCCTGAACCTCCTGGACAAGGGAATTTCTTTTCTGGCGTGTAACGTTTCTTTTCCTGGCCCACGTGTCTGGGGGGCTAGTTCTTCTTCCCCTGCAGTCCCAGACAGCTTCTTTTCCTGTGGCTTCACTGACCTTTTGCTCTAAACTCTTCATGCTTATATTCACCTCTCCTCATTCCCCCATCTCTATTGCATCACTATGCAGGTTTGCAAACATCATCATCTTCTTTCTGGCATGACTCAGACTCCTGATAACGTTCCATTTCTGGTTGCCTTATTTAGGGAAAATCATCATCTTTTTCTAGCCCATATTAGCACGGGACACTGGTCCATCTATTACTCAGTCGCTCTTTAATTTCAAAATATAGTCAAATCAAAATTTTCTAGCTCTTTAGTTTACTTATATTTTGGGAGACTCATCAGTTATGATTGAATTGGTCAACTAGTAACAGAAATCTAAGTCATACTTGTCAACTAAATAGAATTAATTTTCCCTTGACGTAGAAGTTAAGAGGCTGGTATGGTGATGTTGTGATTTCACCAGCCTCTCAGTTGTTCTCAGTCCTTCTGTTCTGCATTCCTATTCTGTAGCTTCCATCCTCAAGGTCAAGCCATGGTCGAAAGATGTCTGTCTATTGCAGCTCCATCACATCTGAGTTTTAGAAATAGAGATGTAGAAAAAAAGAAAGGCCTGTCAATGGAATGCTTTCTGCTTCTCTGAAGTTCCTCTTAAAATTGTTTAAATTTTAACACCTATCTACAAGAGCGGCTAGGATATGTAGCTGGGCACATTGTTGCTATCAACAATATAGAGATTGTGTTAATAAGGAGGAAGTGAGAATAGATATTGGCCAGGCAGCAGATGTCTCTGCACACAGAGAATTTTGAGTGGAATTTATGTCATCGATATTATATACACCATATACAAAATAGGACTTTAAGAAGATTTTTCATAATCTCTACAGCAAAATTTACTATGTTAATATTGAGTTATTATTCCTAACATTTGTTCCTTGTGCTTAAGTACAGAGTTGGAAGGATTCTTTATCATTGCCCCAAGAAATGAGGGGGAAACTGTCACATTCCTCTGAAAAGTAAAAGTAAAAAATGTGGTCCATCAATCCAGTGGACTATTTTTTTTTCTTTCACACCGATCTGTCAGAAGTGGCTGATTAGCTATGGGTTTCTATACATAGCTAGCGTTTATCAGAGAATATCATGAGGACACTCTTTCTCTCGAATATATGAAAACCATAAGCAGTTTCTCCATGTAAGGGAAGGAGTGGTACCCAGGTCTGTCAAACTGTGATGCAGGGTGGTGTGGGGAAAGGAACGGACTATGTTCAAGAAGCCTGTATTCTGCTTCACGTTGAACATTTCTGACTCTGTCACTTTTCCTCAATCGCTGTAAGCCTCTGCTTTTCATCTGTAAAATGGGACTAATCCTTACCTCGGCTATCCTTTGTTTCGTCCCTTCTTAAAGATACATTGAATGCCCATCTGTGGCAAGATACTAGGGTAGGACAGAGCTATTGTTAGGCGTAAATAAAATATCATGTAGAAAATCATATGTAAATTAAAAATGCTGTTAGGTTGCTGACATGGAGATTATTTATTTATTTATTTTTCTTATCACTTAGATCCAGATCAGATTTTAGCCATTCTTGGCAACAGATAAACTCTATTTCTCAAAAATTTCTAGTAGCAATCAATTATCTCAAAAAAATTCTGCTGTCCTGTGTGACACTGCAACTACGTATTACCCATTAATGCTAATTAGGAAGGACCTAGGAAGCACAGCCAGATAACCTATAGTTTATTCCCAGTCCTCCTACTTGCCCTCCAAACTTCCACAAAACACTAGCTTCTTTTGTGCCTACTTCCAAGCCTAAAATTCTTAAGTATTTTTATTATTTATTTGTTTATACAATGGCAAAATCCTGAAATCCTTCACATATTTGTTAGGCAACATTAAATATTTGTAAAGTCTGAGTGGCACCCTCACCTTAAGAAGCCTAAAATGAGGCCAGGTGCTGTGGCTCACACCTGTAATCCCAACATTTGGGAATGAGGCCAAGGCAGGTGGATCAACTGAGTCAGGAGTTCTAGACCAGCCTGGCCAACATGGTGAAACCCCATCTCTACTAAAAAATACACTTATACACAAAAATTAGCCGTGCATGGTGGCATGCACCTGTAATCCCAGCTGCTCAGGAGGCTGAGGCAGGAGAATCACTTGAACCAGGGAGGCGGAGGTTGCAGTGAGCTGAGATAGCACCACTGTACTCCAGCCTGGGTGATAGAGCATGATTCCATCTCAAAAAAAAAAAAAAAAAAAAAAAAAGCCTAAAATGAGGAATCTATATTGAAAGAGTTTTTTTTTATTTATTTTGGTTTAATGAAAATTTGATCTGTTGTATTTTTTAATTAGAAATTATTTGCTTCCATGTTTTCATGCAGGACATACAGGAACTAATTAGAATATTTTTAATATTATAGATCTGTACTGCATTCTTAGAAGGCTACAGAACTCTGTGAAAGAAAAATAATTATTTGGCCTGCATGGTCTAAAAGGAGATCGTATCTAGTTGAGGAAAACTGGTGGCATTGGAGCATGACTTTGACAGATTTTGATGGGCACAGAAAACAAGGCTGACTGAGTATTCCAGGAAGAAACCAAAATGTAGGGACCAGAGAAACTCCTGGGGATTACTGGGGAAAAGTGAGAAGATTTTTAGATTGTTCTGAAGAGATGGACTGAATGCCCCAAAAACAAGAGCTGTGACTTATTTCCCGTCACCACTCCCAGCCTAGTCATAGTGATGACATAAAGAGAGCTTGGTGATCGTTTATCAAACTGAATTACAACCAGTTTTAAGCCAAACCCAAAGACTGTAGAGAAATGGATATGCCCACCGTCTCTTCTGTAATTGTCGTGCTTAAATATGACATGGGTGTTCCATAAAGAGCATTTCACAATTTCTATTTGTGCACCATTCGAAATATGATGTTACAGAAGGCTAACAGTAAGTTCTGTGTCTCAACAAAAGTTTATTCCAAGGAGAGTAGGGCCACAGCTGGCATCCACTCAAATTAACAATGGGTGCTTAAGTCTCCCTTTCAAGTAGCCCTAAAAAGTGATGACTCACCACCTCAGCATAAATTCCTAGTTTTTTCCCAAATAGTCCATCTTGCAAGCTTCCCTGCCCCCTACATGCACGCAACATTAGCCTGTAGATTTCAGGAGCGTGTTGGTAATTCTGGGTTAGAACTGATGTCTTTTGGTATAAGGATATTCAAATGGGCAGAAGTCCTTTAAAGCAGTGATTCTCAAATTTGAGTGAGTATCACAATCACCTGGAGTACTTGCTAAAACACAGATTTCTGGGCCCCACCCTCAGTTTATGATTTGGTAAATTTGTGAGATTAGCCAGATAATTTGCATTTCTCACAAGTTACCAGATAATACCAATGCTGTTGATTTGAGTACCACACTTTGAGAACCATTCTTAAGGATATTCTGAAGCCAAGAGCAAGTCAACATCCTCTGTGGCAAAGCTTGGAGAATGAAAAACATAGAGAGGATATTTTACTTTGTTGCCTCAGGGCTGGTCTGGCTTTCTCTGAACAAAACAGTGCCCACTCAGTCTTCCTCCTGCCATACAGGCCAAAAGAACTACCTTCCTAGGTGAGCTTTGCACTCTCATCCATCTGGGCTGTCATTCCTGCTCTTCTTTCCATGTTGGCATGCCTTCCCTTCCGGTGTTCACCTATTGAAATACTTCTCCCTCTTCAAGGCCTCGCTAAATGCCAGAGGCTGTCTCTGATTTTCATGAACACAATGAATTGTTCAATGGGCTCCCATAGTTCCTTGCTTATATCTTTATGTCCCCCTTGTAACATGTGCCCATGGCATACAATTCATTTTATCCACTTTAACCTCTCCTGGAGGTGTAAGAGCTGGAAGTCCAGAAGGGCAGGGATCGTGTGAGGTTTGATATTCTCTGGCATCTAGCAGAGTGTCTGGCATAGAGTAGGTGCCTGGCAAATAGTTTTTGAATAAATTAATGAGCCTTCCAATCTCTTCTTGTCTCACTTAGCAACATCCTCTGCATGAATAATATGACTGGAGGGAGGGGTTGCATTGATACAGAATGAAGCTGAATTGAATCTAGAGACTGACAATTGAATCTTAGCTCTACATTTATTAGTTGCTGGACCTCATGCAGTACACTGAAACTTTCTGTCCCATCCTCTGTCTAAATCAAAGGGTTCTAACTCTCAGCGATATTTCAAAGATTAAACAAGGCATGATACATGAGTGCTTTGGAAAACTGTAAATCCTATATAAATATGAATATGTTAGTTGCTTGATGTTTCCACGTATAACAAAAGTATGTACATCTACAATGACCCAGTGACAGTGGTTTCAATATATTTTCTATAATGAACTAGAATAAATGTTTTATTTGTCCACCCATATTAAATGTGTTGCATGTAAGAAAACCATCTTACTTTTGTTTTTAATTTGTTTTATTTTTTATTTTTTGTCTTCAAAGGTGAGGAGGGAAAATGAGATTGTTGAATTGAGAAGCAGGCCTCTTATTTGCCATATACCAGTAAATATCACTTAGCCTCCTTCATCATTTATTATAGCTTGAAACAACCCATAGCTTGACAGGGTGTGAGGCCTGGAAGACTCTAAGGAATATCATCTAGGCCCCTAATTTTACAGAAGAGGAGCTGCAGTTCAGAAAGAAGTCCCCTGCCCAGGTTCATATGGCTGGTTGGTACCCAGTTCACCCCACCTGAAGATCCCACCCTGAAGGCTGCAACAAATGTCAATTGGTCTGAGGAGGTCAATGTTCTGTTTGCTCGTCAGTCCTGGGACTAAGGTTTCTATCAACCCATTGACCCAAGTAATTAGAATGTTTTGTGTGTTTTGAAAATTCACCTGAATTTACACATTTAGCTTCCTAGTAGATGTCTGTGCCTATGAATACAAAGGACATAGATGTACAGATTTCATCTTAAACTATTTTTTGGTGTCTAGATAATAAATATCTAGGACAGAAACATTAGGACAGAAATATATTTAACTTAAAATCTTACTTACTGTTTAGAATTAAATGTTGGTCAATGAAACCCATTATACACTTTTCATGTTCATGTTATTCATATTTTTTAAGTAAAAATATCAAGATATCTTGTTGGATGATAGGACAGAATATTTAAAGTCATAATTGTCCTAGTGGACATACATTAATACATGAGATTATTTTATTTTATATTTTAAAAAGTTGCTCTTTAAGAGATGATGTTTCATTCTTTAGGTCATGAATACTTTAGATTTATTCAGAAACTTTTATGGAACATTTTTGTGTGCCAGGAACTGTGCTAATTGCTAATAATATGAAGTTGAAAAATACACAGGTCTTGTTTGGAAGAAACTTATAGACTGACTAAAAATGTATTTAAGGACAAATTATGACAGTGAGGTATAATAAACTCAACAATGAGATAAATAATAGGTATAAGGTTGGCACAAGTACAAGGGAGTGGGTAGTTGTTTGGGTGGCTCAGGGAAGCTCATACAGATGGGAACTGTCTTTCAGAATGAGTAGGAGTTTATCAAAAGTGGAAACTAGGAAAAGGATGGCAGTTCCAGTAGTGGAAATAGCAGGTGCAAAGGCATGGAGATGTGAAACAGTATGGCATATTCAAGTGGTTGTAAGTCGGTAGACATCTCTGAAATGCAGAATTTGTGTAGGTTGGTAGTAGAAACTGAGGTTGAAAAAGGAGGTAGGGACAAGTTCCTGGAAGGCCTTTGAAGGCCCATTAAAATGTTTAAAGTATTCTGCAGGCAAAAAGAAGTTGGGAGTATGTGCAATTTTAGAGACAGGTGACATGATCAGATGTACACTTAAAGAGGGTATTTTGCTGTCTGTGTGGCTTCCTCCATGACTCTCTTTGGTTCTTCTTCCCTACAGTCTGCAACAAAGTGAAAGACTGTTTCCTACATGAAGTCTGTGAGAGAGGGAACAGGTTTGCATGTTGCCAAGTTATCAAAGGAAATAAATTTCCATCAGAATCAGCTTTTTCTCCTGAAGCTGCTAGTAAGAAAAATATGAGAATAAACTTAAGCTGCATATAAAAAAGACTATTATCTTGTATGAAAATAATTCATAAGTTAAAATGTTAAAATAAAAGCCCAGGTGTGGTGGCTCATGCCTGTAATACCAGCACGTTGGGAGGAAGGGGTGAGCAGATCACTTGAGGTCAGGGGTTTGAGACCAGTTTGGCTAACCTGGTGAAACCCCATCTCCATAAAAAATAAAAAAAAAAAAATAGCCAGGCATGTGATGGTGCACGCCTATAATTCCGCACTCCTACTTAGGAAGGTGAGGTGGGAGGATTGCTGGAACCGGGAGGCAGAGGTTGCAGTGAGCCGAGATGGCACCACTGTACTCCATCCTGGAAGACAGGGTGAGGCTCTATTAAAAAATAATAAATAAATAAAAAGAAATAATTAAAATGATATTTCAGTATAATTTTAATAACAGAACACTTGGGATGTTTATTACAACTCAAAGTTATAATAATAAGAAGAAAACTAGATTATCAAGGTATCCTATGAATTAAGAATTAAAACAGTCATTAGTTAAGCAACAGAACTCTTACGGAGAAGTAAATGAATAATGAGATTTACTGCACTTTGGGAGGGCCTGTCTCTCCCCTGCCATTGAACAGACATTACCACTGGGGTCACTCTACTTATTACAAGTGCTTACAATGGTCTGCAGTGGCTGAGGTTTGGCTGTGGGGATCAGTCCTCTACTGTTGGATGAGGGATAGGTGAAATCACAGTTAGGAATTTTTCACTGTCTGGGACAGTATCAGTTAAATCATATGATGGCTACTTATAGATATACTGATTTGAGAGCTAAGATAACTGCAATTAGATAGGGTGACTCAAAAGCCTTCAACTTTTTTTTTTTTTTTTTTTTTTTTTGGAGACGGAGTCTTGCTCTGTCACCAGGCTGGAGTGCAGTGGCACGATCTTGGCTCACTGCAACCTCTGCCTCCTGGGTTCAAGCGATTATCCTGCGTCAGCCTCCCGAGTAGCTGGGATTACAGGCACACACCACCATGCCCGGCTAATTTTTGTATTTTTAGTAGAGACAAGGTTTCACCATATTGGCCAGGATGGTCTCGATCTCTTCACCTTGTGATCCGCCCACCTTGGCCTCCCAAAGTGCTGGGATTACAGGCGTGAGCCACCGCGCCCGGCCAAAAGCCTTCAACTTTTGACACCCTGCTTGTGTTGATTTTTAACATGATAGAATGACCCCTTAAGATCGCAATTTCCCTTCCTCCACACTCATCAACATCTACTCTACCCCTCAAAGATAAGAATGACTTGAAATAATTCCAAGAATGACTTGAAATAATTCCAAGAATGAGCTCCTCGATTTATTTGAGAATCCATATTGGAGATTAATCAGCTCCGAGTATGGTGAACTCCTTAACTGGCTTCTGGCCCCATACTTCCATTTCAGTTTGTATTTAGTTGCTACTCAATGGAAAGCCTTACCTCACAGGTAATTTATTCTACTTTCTGTAAGTATTGTTTAAAAAGTATTTTTTCCTTCTATTTTTCTGTTGCTCCCTTTTAATGCCGTTTCTCATCCTTCATATTTCATGTAAATTTTGGAGCACAAAGCAGTCTTCAGAATGTTGGATGAATTTAACCCCTCTCTCTGTCTTCTTAATGAAATGAACTCTTAGGTTAGTGCTGGAAGAATAAATGGTGTGCAAAACACCCCTTCTTGTTCCTTGATGAATATTTTATGTGAGATAGAACCCAAAACCTCATTAAAACCCCAGTGTGTTATAACTCTGCCTCATTTTTGATCAGTCTTATCATTCAGCACGAAGGATGAGACTTCCTAATTGTACTTTTATAAGGTAGCGAGTGGCAACATTTCATAAGACACATGGATCTTGTCATCTTCCTGTATCTGTGATGGATTACCGAAAGCCTTTTCAGTTTCTCTCCAGGTAAAAAATTAATCTTATGAAACTGAATTTCCAAAGTTCATTGTTCAATACAGACATAACTCATTGAGCCACAACTCGTTAAAGACAATACCAGTTTTCAAAATTAATTCTGGTATAATCCGATATAAGCAAACTCTCTAGATCTATCTGTATGTTAGTGTGTCATGTGTTGACACTAACAGGATGCAAGGAGGTATCCCAGGACATTAAAATAAATATTTATTGATATACAATTTACATAGCATAAAGTTTACCCATTTTAAGTATACAACTTAGTGGTTTTCAGTATATTCATAGAGTTGTGCATCTCCCACCATTATCAAGTTCCGGAACACTTTCAGCACTGCAAAAGAGGACCTGTACCCATTCAGCAGTGATTCCCCATTTTCCCCTCTCCCCAGCGCCTGGCAGCTGTTAATCTATGCTGTGTCTAAGGATTTGCCTACTATGAACATTTCTTATTATTGGAATCATACAATATGTGGTCTTTTGAATCTAGCTTCTTTAACTGAACGTAGTGCTTTCAAGGGTCATTCTTGTAGTATGTATGAGTATTTCATTCCTTTGTATGCCTGAACAGAATTCTCTTGTATGGCTATCTCACATTTTTTTATTCATTCCATAAGTTCTTTAGTTTCATCGAAGTGTTTTGTGGATTCCTCTTCCTACTCCCTGGACGAGAACATTTCTGGTGGATAAATTAGCCATATATAATGACTCATATATTTATATTAATTAGGAGAAAGGGGCCCATTAGTAGATACCATACTGTGATGGAAATGGTCAAAATCTAGGTTTCTTTTGTAGGCTTTACTTCCCCTGCCTCTTTTATTAAACATTGACTTCCTGTATTCCACACTCTGATGATTGATTGATTGATTGATTGATTTATATTGTGTCTCAAGCTATACATTTTCTCTGCATAAATAAATCTGTTTGAACTCACCCCTTTCTACCTCTCATCCTGGGTACATGTGAGATGTCTCAACCACACTGACCTTTTTCAGTATCTTGAATACAAAATTAACTCTTTCTAAATTTAGGGACTTCACATGTGCTGTTCCCACTTGGGGTGACTTTTACTTAGCCAACCCTTTACCAGACTTTCGCTTCAGTTTAAATGCCCATATTTCAGAGAGGCTCTGACCATCTCCTACTCCCCAACTCAGTCTAGATTACATGGCCCCTGCGATTCCTTTTTAATAGCACTCTACATCTTTCCTTAACTTAAAGTAAATTTGTTATCGTGGATTTGTTTGTACTAGAACGTTGGCTCCAAGAAGGCTATACCTTTTTTTTTTTTTTTTTTTTTAACCCGCTTTGTCAACTGCTGTATCCTCAGCATCTAAAACAGCTTCTGGCACAGAATAGGCATTCAGTAAATATTTGTAGAACAAACATTTGACTTTAATTACCACTGTACTCTGATGACTGCCTACTTAGAATCTCTCTCCTAGACATATCTGATGCTCCTCTCTGGTATGGGCTGTCATCTTGACACCTGTATCTGAATGTTCCACATGTACACCGAGTCAGCAGTTCTGAAACTGGACTCGTTATCTTTCTTCACCAACTTTGCTTCTACCTGCCCTGTTTAGTGGAATGAAAATTCTTCTTACTACCTAAGCCAGAAATCTGAGCATCATCTTAAATTCTTTTCTTTCTTCAGCTATTAATATCGAACTGGTCATAAGGTACAGTTGATTAAGTGTCCTAAACATTTCTTTAATATGTTTTTATTTCCACCGTCACTATCTTACTTTAATTACTTCTTTTCTCTCTGTCGTGCTGTTATGATATCCTCCTAACTCGCCTCACCCCACTCCCGTCTTATTTAATTCATACCTCACACCGCTGTGAGCTTTCTCAATCTAATAGTTGACCACGTCAACTGCTTTGCTTCAAAGCCTTTAGGGATTATTTCTTACAGGTGAGGTCCCAACTTCATTACTTGGCCTGCAAGCCCCAAGCTTCTTCGGCTTCAGCAGGAGCCATGTTCCAGTCATGCCAAACTGGTTTTAGTCCCCGAAATATGCCACGTTTTAAAAACTGTGTGCCCTTTCCCATAAGGTTTCCTTTACCCACAAAGCCCTCTTCCTCCCATCTACTTAACAAACTTTAGTCATTTTTTAAGATTCTGCTCAAATGTCACATATTTCTCAAAGATTTGGCTAACTACCCTAGAAGAGTTAGGATTTCTTCCACCACGCTCAGTGACACCTGTACATACCTGAATAATAGCTTGAACCCTGTGGATGTAATCATCATGACAGCGATCTCTCTCTAACACTAGACCTGAGCCCTTGAAGGGCAAAAACTCTTCTCTGCTGACCTAGGCTTCGGATGATGGCAGACTTGGGCTTAAATCCTGATTCTTACTTGTAGTCCCACAGCTTGGGTGTGACCCTTAACTCTTTAACTGAGAAGATGTGTGTAAAGTGCCTATTAGAGTACCTGACGTATAATAAGTATTTACTTAATAGTAATTCTTATTCATATTCTTTTTAATAATAGAAGTAACAATAGTGTCTCAGGTGTGGGACAGCAGCTGACATTTGGTAACATTTGTTGAATCAATGATTAAACAAAAATTAAATTTATTGTTGGTGAATCATGATGAAACCAGCACACAATAAAATAGAAATGAACATAAACTTATGAGGTGGTCCAGAAAACAGGTGCACAGATATATGACAACAGGGGTTTTAGCCTAGAGTGGTTGGAGAGAGGGCTGGGTGACTTGGACTCTGCTTCCTCCCAACTTGCTGAAGGCCAGATCTGAAAATCTGAAAGAATTCATGCAAGAATCCAGGACTCCAAAGGTATGTTCAGACTAAGTTATTGATGAAGTTGTGGTTTGTTCTAAAAATGTATGGACATGATAACAGTAGCAAAGCAGCAAAACACATATTTACATTTTAGCAGTGGACATCACCAACTAAAAAATATCGTTAGGGAAGCATTATGATCATATGGGGATGTATAGGCACAAAGAACCAGAAGACCCAAGTCTTAATGCTGGGTGAGTTGCTTTATCTTTTTTAGACCTTCATATTTTATGTGTAAGGCTGGAAGTTCATCCTAGAAGGTTCTTTAGGTTTTTTAGCTTTTTAAGTTCTGAAGTCACTTGGTTTACTCTTCAAGTAGGGTGTCAGTGATTTCAGAACAAGAAAGCTTCCAATAAATTAAGACCCATTTATTTTGTGAGAACTCATTGAGGTGATTTACCACACGGTATGAATTCAACTGGTTTTTCATTTTTATTGTTTCACCAAAATTCAGATGCCAAAAAATTTCCCTTATTTGATAGTCTTTTCTGTGGTTTAAAAAATGTGGTCTAGCAAGAAAAATATACGTACTATTTGTAATGTATATACCGATATAAAACAGTAAAAACCAGAATGATGAATGTATAAAAATAAGTGCCACTGGAAATGGACACTAATAAAGTTCATTAAGAATTCAAGAAAGCAGAGCCTTGAAGAGTGGACAGGATCAGAATATGAAAATTGAAAGGACATGCATATTGTTTAAAAGAACAAGGAAAAATGGTGTAATATAACATGGCTGGTTTGGGAGTAGAATGAGGGACAGAAAGTATAACTTGCATGAAGGAGAGCTCATGGTGGTAAGATTAAAATGGTAGGTTGGGACCAGATTGCAGACACATTCACTGTATGTATAATCTTTACTTTCAAGATTCACATTGGACAAACTGCCCTTTGGTGGCAGTTTCCTCACTGATTAAGACAATTGGACTACATGATCTGTAATAGTTCATCCAATCATAATTTTTTAAAAATTTTGTAATTCTCCATGCCAGGATGAATAAGTGATATTCTAACTAGCTAGCTAGAGATAGATAAATGGATATATATTCTGACTTTATCTATCTATTTATCCATCCATCCATTCTAAATGATCCTCCACTGTTTTCAGAAGCTTAGAATAGTAAAGAATTTCTCTGATATTTTAACTCTAAGTCTGAATTATTTTTAAAAAATCATGCTTGCCAGCTATGTGCAGAAAACTCTTTTGTGCAATATCATTCCCTGAAGAAACACTTATTGATTGTGAATATAGAGCCAGGTAATTTGCTACTGGTAAGAAAACATAATTGATAGCTGATCTTACTGTAAGTCATGGCATTTAGTAGTAAAAAGGAATCAAAGGAAAGAAATAAAGAGTAGGACTCCAGATGGATTGGGCAGGACTCCCCATCAAGCTCCTCATCGGGTTCTTGCTAGTGCTGGCATGGTGACAAAGAGCAGTGATGTGCTTCATCATTTTCTTTGGGCTACAAGTAAATGGCCCATCAAAATGGATTTCATGGCAAGTGCTGTGCTGACCTCCGATTAACATTTAATTGGAAATTCTCTTTTCCTTGAGAACCATTGGAACTACGTGAAATCTTTCCTCGGAGAGAGGCAATCCTTACTGGTGGGAGTTGCTTTCACTTGGTCATCTTAGTTTGACAACCTTTGAAAACCTTGTTTGTTGAATAAGTAATATATGTATATGGCATACATTTTAAACCAAAGAATAATAAGCCTTTCCTAACTTCTTTGGCCAGAGACAAAAGTTCTTCCTGGTTATCTTTCTAGAGATAACCATGCACAGGAAAGGACTATAATTGTTTTTATAATATTATCCTTTATTATGTTTTGGCTTTTCTAATCTCAGCTGTGATTATCTTCTGTCTTTCAGGTGGAGTGCTGTTCTCTTAGGAGCACCTGAGTTCTGGGGTCAGGGCAGGAATCCCTCGCTCACTGAACAGTGCTCTTAGGAAAGTCTTTTGAATTCTCGGAGCCTGGTTTCCCTCTCTGTAAAGCAGCAATAGTAATTATTTCCATGGGCACCTTATGGGAGAGATTAATGGAATAATTTTGAAGCAGTAAAGACTTACATAAATATGGTTTGAAAAGGAGGTGTCGATTGTTGAGAAATTAGGAAAAATTCTCAGACATTTGGTATCCTTGATGAAACCGTTTGATAAGCCCATGGATGTATAACCAAAACACAGAAGGATATCAATCAAGTTCTGGGTATGTCTCATTTATAAACAAAAGATAAGCTCTTTGCAGAACACATCAACATATTAAACATCTCTTCACAGACGTTCAGAGAAGGAGGGAGCAAATGTTTTCTGTGAAGAATCAGATAGTAAATATTTTAGGCTTTTGAATGCTGTGGTCTCTGTTGCCACGACTCACTGTCATTGTAGCATGAAGGCTGCCGTAGACAGCAAGCAAACAAATGACCATAGCTGGGTTTCAATAAAACCTTTTATTTATGAGCGTGGAAATTTGTGTTTTATATAATTTTCATTAATCAAAAACATTTTCTTTTCAACCGTATAAAAATGTGAAAGGCCAGGCACTATGGCTCACGACTGTAGTCCCAGCATTTTGGGAGGCTGAGGCACGTGGATCATTGAGACGATCCTGAGCAACATAGCCTCTGTCTCTACAAAAAAAAATAAAACAAACTAGCTGGACATGGTGACATGTACCTGTGGTCCCAGCTATTTGGGAGGCTGAGGTATGAGGATCTCTGAATCCCAGGAGATTGAGGGGGCCGTGAGCCATGATCGTGACACTGCACTCCAACCTGGGCAGCAGAGTAAGTCCCTGTCTCACACAAACAAACAAAAAGTAAAATAAATAAATAAATACATTTTTAAAAAGTGTGTTTTAACTCTCAGCCTGTACAAAAATGGGCTACAGTCCAAAATTGGCCCATAGGTCACAGTTTCCCAAACATGAATTTAGAGCAAATTGTATATAGAAAAATGAACTTTTACCAACCAAAATTTTTCTTTACTTACTCAAGTTTTTAACACATTTTATGTAAGATTGGGCCGACAGTGTGGACTTGGGCAGGCCATGTTATCCTCTGAACCTCACTTTTCCTCCTATAAAATAACGGAGGTACCATTCTATGACCTCTTAGGAGCTTTCCTTTGCTAATATTTTGTGATTTAATGGCTCTGAATAACCTACCTCTATTGGAGTTCATCTTTACTTATATGTGATATATAAAATTTGCCTGTGAAAGCCATTCTCCCAGCAAGCCTTTGGCTTCTATTTTATTTTATTTTACTCTTTTATTATTTTTTAAATTAAAAATAAAATTTATTGTCTATATTTAAGATATACAACATAGTGTTATGGGATACATATAGATAGTAACATGATTCCCAAAGCAACTCAGATTTACATATCCATCATCGCACATAGTTACCCATTGTTTTTTGTTTTTTAATGTCAAGAGCAGCTAAAATCTGCCCATTCAGCAAATGCAGCACACATTTATTAGCTGTAGTCCTTATGTACCACATCCTCCACATCTGCTACCTCGCAACCTATGACCTACATCCCCCATTTCCTTCCCCCATGCCCGTCCTGTGCCCCTGGTAACCTCTGTTTTATTCTCATCTCCGTATATTTCACTCTTTTTTTTTTTTTTTTTAATGATTCTACCTATAAATGAGATTAGGCAATATTTTTCTTTCTGTGTTTGGCCTGTTTCACTTACTGGCCTCCAGGTTTATCCATTTTGTGGCAAATAGGATCTTTTTCTTTTCTAAGGCTGAATAAGACTTCATTGTATATACAACAGTCCTACCTTAGTGTCTATGGGGGTATGGTTCCAGGACCTCCCGAGAATACCAGATCCACAGATATTCAAGTCCCTGACATAAGATCTACATTACTTGTAATATCTAATACAATGTAAATTTTATAAAAATTGTTTTTCTGCATTATATAGGGAATAATGACAAGAAAAAAGCCTGTAAATGTTTGGTACAGATGCAGTTTTTGTCTCAAATGTTTTCCATCTGTGGTTAGTTGAATCCACAGACATGGAATCCATGGAGGGCAGGCTGTGTATACCACCGTTTCTTTATCCATTTGTTGATGAGGGACACTTGGATTGTTTCCATATCTTGGCTATTGTGAATAATGTTACAATGAATGTGCAGTTCAGATGTGTTTACAAGGTGATGAGTTCATTTTGGCGGCATATGCCCAGAGGAGGGATTGCTGGGTCTTGTGGTAATTCTATTTTTAATTTATTTAGATATCTCCATACTGTTTTCGATAATGGTTACACCAATCCACATTTCCACCAACAGTGTAAAAGGGTTCTGTTTTCTTCACACCCTTGCCAATGTTTGTGATCTCTTAACTCTTTGATAATAGCCATGCTCATAGGTGTGAGGTGGTTTTAATTTACATTTCCCTGATTATTAATGATGCTGAGCACCTTTTTATATACCTAGTGGTCATTTTTCTACCTTCTTTGGAGAAATGTCGATTCAAGTCCTCTGCCCATTTTAAAATCAGGTTATTTGTTTTTCTACTATTGAATTGTATGAGTTCTTTATAAATCTTGGATACTGATTCCTTATCAGATGTATGGTTTGAAAATATTTTTTTTCCCAATTCATAAGTTTCTATTTTATTTTGCTGATTGTTTCCTTTGTAGTGCAAAAGCATTAAATGCAGTGAAAAGCAGAAGTGAATTTCTACATCTTTTTGGGCTCAGTTTGCCTTGGTTCCGAGGTTTCTATTAAATTAGGTGTTTTGGATGTGCATTAACTCTTCAACACCTCCTGGGTACCATTTGGGACACTGCCATGTTATTACTGCACAGCCTAGTGAATCTGAAAACATTTTCTTTCATTGGGATTTTTCCCATCCAGTACCCCCACAAACGTGGGCTGTAACTCCTACTAAATGAGCACATCTATAAAACGGAGAACTAATACCTACCTTGTGGGCATGTGGTGAAACTTAATTAGTTAATGCTTCTAAAGAATTTTCAAATCCGTGGATAAAATGTATTATTCAATGGCTAAGAGCTGTCATTGTTTATTATTTCCTCTAGTATTTCCCAGTGAGTGCTTTACTATTAGGATATAATGGCAGTGATTTTGAAAGAAGCTGGCATTTGAGTTTGTTTGCAGAGTGCATGAAGCTACAGGTAACATTTTAATGAAATCTTTCCCTCCTCCCCACAGAGTCATTAGTACAAAGATACTGCCTCCTTCTCTTAAAGCTTTACTCAATTTAGTCGTATTTAAGTAACATCATCATTGCTATAAAAAGAATCAAAAGAAAGAATCTTTTTTTTCAACTAAGACCAAGTGATTTAGTAACTTCATCCTTGTTTATAATTTTTTTGATGCTAAGACTATGTCGAATGGAAAGAAGAACAATAAGTTGTATTCAGTAATTTACTAATAGTTGCAATTGACCTTTTATGTCGGTCAATATTATAGTTTGGATAAGAGCCACTTGAGACAGGCCCTAAGTTACTCTTCTATTATTTATATGTATACATATACACACACACATATATATACACACACACACACACAAACACACACATACGTAGCTTTGGCAAGGCTTACGATTTTTAGATGTCATGCCATTTAATGCTCACTTGCAATAACATGAAAGCCAGCCAGAATGTTATGATATGAATAGAAAGAACACTGGCCTGGAGGCAAGCCACCTCTTTGGAGACTCAGCTTTTCCCCTTCTTAGCAAGTTTCTTCTCTTTCTGCATTTCAGGCTTCTTGTGAAACTGGATGGTTATACTTGATTTTCAAACTGTGCTTTTTGGAATTTAAGGCTTAGAACAGATGCTTCAAAATTTCTACTGACAGTTAAGTACTTTCCAGCAAATATTAAAGATTTATATGCCCAAGAACCCCCATTTATTATTTCTTCTTCTTATATATATTGTTTCCTTTTACATTTTTATCTGAAGCTTTTTATTAGTTAGGAAAAGAATTCTACTCTGTGACTCAAAAGATCCCTTCCAGTTCCGGCGTCCTATAATCTCTCCTCTCAAAGGAACTTGAGAGGAAACTTTAACATGACTTCCTAAAAATACAGCTCTTAGCACAGAGCCTATGACCCATTTAACAGAGAAGGAAAATGAGGCTGAATACAGGGAGGTCTACCTTCTGAAAGGCACATTTGGTAAGTGGCAGAGGTGAAATTTGAACCCAGGCAAACGGACTTCAGTGCCTCAGTGCCACGTCAATGCCATATTGCCTACAGATGTTTGGGGCACCATGCTAATAACTGTCAGGGGCCACAGATATGCCACAAATGTTGTCCTCCTAGAGCTTATGGTTGTAATTTAAGCTGAAAGTAAATATGAGTGAAAGCAGTGAAAGAAATGCCAGGCAACCTGCACATCGGTGGCCAGAGGAGAGGTGCAGAACACGGCTATTCTGGGAGTCCTGAGAAGAGGGCAATAGAAACTTGGCATCACTGAAGTGTCATTATAAAACCAGCCAAAAGCAGTGTCAGCATTCCGCAAGATTTCCATTGCCTTATCCAAAGAAATAGGAGCGGGGGAGAGACACTATAAAAGGAAGAATAAAGGAAACATCTGTTTATCAGCTGTGTTCTCAGTCATCCCTCGCTTGGCTGGGCTGACAGCCTACGATAATCAGGCTAAGGTGGTTTGTCAGGTAATCCTGTGCAGGCCCATAGCTCTTTGGCTTCCTATCACCTCCCTTCTCCCACCTCCTTAATCAGTAGTAACACTCTCTTCATTGCCCTTGCCCTTCTCCTCTCGTGGCCTTTCTGAATACCCTGGCCACATTGACTGTAGTCTTGTTTCCATTTCTGCTTTGAATTTAGTATTATACAAGTATAGCATTTTGGAACAGTCCTCTCTGATAACATCACTGTTGCTCTCCCGAGTGCCTGAGTCATCAGGGAGAAGTCCCCTGAAGTCACCTCTGCTGACCAGTATGGCTCGGCCACCTCACGGCACAGAAGGATTCAGCAGGCAGGGTAGCCCATAGCTATGACTCTTCCTCAAACTCTGCACCCATTCTGATACATACACATGCACCCACACCCATTTTCAGGGGACCAGACACTATCATATCCTTGACTCATGAAGGAGAAAAGAAGTAAAGATGTAGCATGACACCTTGGAAGAGATTCATGAAACCATTTGTTAAGAGTTGACTTGTGCAGATTTCAACATGATGAAATGGTGGTAGTTCATATTGGTTGTTGAAATTTGTGCAGAGAACTTTCTGCAGCGATGGAAATGTCCTCTGTCTGGGCTGTCTAATATAATGGCCACATGTGGCATTTGAACCCTCAAAATGTGGAACTTGAAGTAAAACCAAGGAAAGAAATTTCAACTTTTATTTAATTTCAAACGTTTGACTAGTGGCTACCACATAGAACAGGGTAGCTATGGATCAAAGTATCCAGATATTCAGAACTGGATCTAGTGTACCAATGCTAATACTAGCACTGTGTCTTCCTAGTTATATAGCATATCTTATAAGGCGCGTTTCTATACATTACATGATTGTATTTGAGCAGAAAGGTCTGAGTACATCAAGGATTTCTATTTTATAAATATTTGTTGGAAGTACACATATGCCGTTTATCCTCCAGATCCCTATCTCAGTCTCAGAATCTTCCTCAGTGTGGTGTTTCGGGTAGCTAGTGTCAACTGGTTGTATTTTTGAAGCGAGAGACACCTGATTTCTATCTTTGAGGTGCTAGAGACAACATATATAGTGTACTTTGATACAGACATCATCAATTAAGACTTGATGACCAAATGATCTTTATGAGATTATATGATTCTATCAATTAAAAGGGAATCAGTTCTACATCCTTTCCAGACTTCTCCATAGAACTTCAGAAGAGCAACCACCTCTATAGCACTAAAATATGCTAAAAGGATGGCCCTCTACTTCCAATAAACTCCCTCCCCACACTTAAAAAAAAGAACAGAAAGAAAAAAATGTACAGCAATATTTTAAACCATCTATGGGTTGAAGCGATGTCAAATAACCGATTGTTTTCTTTGGTTTCTGGATTAATGTATACACAGCGTTAGGCCAAGTCATAAGCATTATAAAAACGTACTAAGGTCAAGCACTTTTAGGTGCTGGTATAGTGCAGGGTTTAATGACAAGTTATTAAGTATTGTAAAGTGACATAGCAAAATCAACAAAGCTTTACCAGGTTGTACTTAAGTTAAACAGTAAGTCTGTGTGATATATGCAATACCATATATATGTATCAATTCTAGCATCAAAATATACATGTATATATGTAGGGATTTCAGTGATTTCACAGTGATTTTTAAAACACAACCAGGTTGGCCTAAAGCAAGAAGAGTTATGAATAAAGAGGTACTTGAAAAAAATTAGAACATTCTAAACACTAACACAGAGGCAAGTGATTCTAAATCATATTGTAGCTCCATCTTTTTAAACTGTAAGAATGTCTTATAATTATTATGTGATTATAGTAATAGATCATAGTATTTTAAAAATTATTCTTGGCCGGGTGTGGTGGCTTACACCTGTAACCCCAGCACTTTGGTAGGCCATGGCGGGTGGATCACTTGAGGTCAGGAATTCAAGACCAGCGTGGCCAACATGACAAAAACCTGTCTCTACAAAAAATACAAAAATCATCCAGGTATGGTGGCATGTGCCTGTAATCCCAGCTTCTTGGGAGGCTGAGGCAGGAGAATTCCTTGAACCTGGGGGGCAGAGGCTGCAGTGAGCAGAGATCATGCCACTGCACTCCACCCTGGGAAACAGAGTGAGACTCTGTCTCAAAGAAGAAAAAAACTATTCTCATCCCTATTGTGAACTTATACCTAAAATCAGTTATTATTTTTAAAACTTCACAGTTATTTTCCTCTTATATATATATAAATTAATTAATTTAGCTAATTAATTTTAAGTAATTTAAGTTTCTACAAAGTCATTTAAATATGTAAATAATTTAGTCATCTATCAGTGATTTATTGTACACCTTCTTGGAACAAAGTATACTGCAGTATACACTCTTTTGAGATAGTAAGATATGTTGCTTCCTCTCTCAGATGTCGGTTTCTCCTTTTGGAATTAGGTGGGTGTGAATGTGTGTGCATATATGTATATATAGTCATCCTCAGTATCCATGAGGACATCCATGATACCAAAATCCATGGATGCTCAGGTCCTTTATATAAAATGATGTAGTATTTGCATATAACCTATGCACATCCTCCCCGTGTAATTTAAATCATGTCTAAGTTACTTTTAATCTCTAATACAATGTAAATGCTATGTAGATAGTTGTTATATTAAAATTAATTTTATTTTTATTGTATTACATTTTAATTTTTTTAGGGGGGTATTTTCCATCTGCAGTTGGTTGAATCCATGGCTGTAGAACCCATGAATATGAGGGCTGACTGGACGTACATGTATGTGCACATGTGTATATGAATCTACGTGTATAGGCATCATGTATATACAGAAAGAAAAAGATGAAAGAGAGAAAAAAGGAAAAAGGAAGAATAGAGCATGATGAAAATTATATTTTGCTTCGTATCCTTTGAAGCAAAGAGGTAGTGCTATGGTAATTGAGGAGATAGATTTATATCTGCACTGGGCCTTTAGGAATGAATTCAGACCTAAATGGATTTCGAGCATGCAGATATGCACTGAGCAGACAGGGATTTCAGGAGAAGCAATAAGGATATACAGTTATAAAAAGCTAGAGGAGATGAAGGCACCTATCTAATTCACCTAGGTTAAACATAAAGGTGCGTGAAGGGTTGTTGAGGTGTGAGAGCGGTTACTGAAAATGATGGCCAGGTGTCCAGTGCGGGTATCATGAGCAAGAAACCCTGAACTTTCAGCTGCTGGCTGAAGGGAGTTGAGGCTCCATATAGGACTGTCACCGAGAGTTAATTCTGTGCTGATTATTGGAGATTAAAAGAAGTTGAATGAAGCCAGGGCTTTTGCAGGGTGACACGGAGTGACTCCAGTACTGCAGCAGCACATCCTAACTTCTCTGACCCGGGCAGCATAATGTAACAGAAAAAGGGAGTGAACTGGATAAGGGCTGAATATACTGTTGTTTTGGTCTTGGCTCCACATCCTATCACTTGTGTGATTTGGGGGAATCTTTTAACTCTTCCAGAGTGATGAATCGTGTTTTCCCAAATTAATGTCTGCCAAGAACCTAACTAAGGATGTGATCTTATTTGGAAATAGGATCTTAAATGAAGATGAAGCCGTATTAGCTTAAAGGGGGTCCCAAATCCAGTGATTAATGTCCTCATAAGAAGAGGAGAGGCCGGGTGCGGTGGCTCACGCCTGTAATCCCAGCACTTTGGGAGGCCAAGGCAGGCGGATCACTTGAGGTCAGGAGTTTGAAACCAGCCTGGCCAACATGGTGAAACCTTGTCTCGACTAAAAATACAAAAATTAGCTGGGTCTGGCCATGTGCACCTGTAATCCCAGCTACTTGGGAGGCTGAGGCAAGAGAATTGCTGGAACCTCGGAAGTGAAAGTTTCAGTGAGCCGAGATCGTGCCACTGCACTCCAGCCTGGGCAACAGAGTGAGATCCTGCCTCAACAAACAAACAACAAAACAAAACAAAACAAAACAGGAGAGGGCACACAGAGAAAAATGCCAATGAGGGGATGAAAGCAGAGGCTGAACTGATGCAGTGAAAAGCCAAGAACACCAAGTATTGCCTGCAACCATCGGAAGCTAGGAGAGGCATGGAATACATTCCCCCTCAGAGCTTCTAGAAGGAACCACCCGGGCAGCACGTTGATTTCAGAGTTCTGGCTTCTATAACTATGAGAGAATACATTTCTGTTGTTTTAAGATGCCCTTTGTGCTGCTTTGTTATGGCAACCCTAGCAAACAAACACACCTTCCAACCTTAATTTACTTCATTGTTAAAGGGAGATGATGACTCTTACCTCTGAGAGTTTCGATAAGAATTAAGTGAACCAGAATCAAATTAAGAATATATTTGTCAAATTTAAAGTGCTCTACAAATATCTGCAAATTTAAAAATCCATTTCCTAGCGTTGGGAAAGATATCTAACAGTAACTGAGCATGAACTGTGTATCAGCCAAAGCGTGAAGCACATCATCCCTGCTCTCTCGCAGTAGAATTAGCAATATTTAGTTGTCATTTTATCTGCTTGTCATTTGAAGCTTAATGTCAACAAAATTTTGTCAGTCTCTACTTACTAGGGGAAAAAGTGAGTGCAGCGGTTAAAATGAAATGCTGAATGCATTTTCACTTTCTGGCAGTGTTTCTCTTTTAGCCAAAATCATTTCTTTTTCTCTACAGATAAGCAAAATTGCTAGGCTATGGTTTAATAAGTAAAATATGCACACCAAGTAAAAATAAAAATTTCAGCTGGTGTTGAATTCCATGCTCTGGTTTTCAATTACTACTCACCATCTCTTAGGAAAGTCACACTTCTCAGCTTCCCTGGATTAGATGGGGGGAAGGAGCTCCATGTACCACGTAGTAAGTGTAATCTGGAATTCCAGGAGAAGATGTGTGTGTAAAGCTATTTAGCTCAGGTCGTTTTTAGATGATTTGGTAACTGTTGGTTAATTTGTTTGCATTGCTCTCCTGAGAGAACTGTGAACTGCGTTCTTTTGTAACATGGAAGCTGAAATGGAGCAGTTCAGTGATTTACCAAACGAGTAAAAGGAGTAGACGTTGCTGCTGGAGCTGGACTTCCAGGATTTTAGGACTCTACTCATTGATGAGCTTCCCCCACTAGCACGTGAAGACCCCAGGCAGAAGACCCACAAACTATTCCTGACCATGCTTTAAATGGCCAAAGAAGTTTTCTAGGTTTATATTCTATCACATATTGCAAAACCCATTTGCTCTGTCTTTAGCCTTCCAGTTTCCATTCCACGGCCTCATATGCAGAAATACACTGACTATAATGGGGTATGCCCCCTGCCTTCAATGTGCCATGTCTAGTAATGGAGAGTGGAAGTTAAATCACAGTGTGTGAACTGGCATGCCATTTGAGGGCTCAAGTTTAAATAGACAAGGCCACTTCCTTTCAGCAAGAATGTGGAGGAATTATGTAGACCGAAACATCCAGGTGCTAAACTTGCCCATTGGTGGGGTACAAGGAGTTAGGAAAATTATCCAGGTATGGCTGCAAATGAGGGCTCAATCTGGTGAACAAAGGATGTTAGCAAGGTTTTCAGTTATAGTTAAGCAGTTGCTGGGGGAAGTCAGGAGTGCTATACCGGATGAAGTGGCATTATGTTCTAATAGTTGGGCTAGGTGTCGTGATGGATGCTAGAGGGGTAGGACGACACGGTTAGTCTCAAATATCCAGACGCTGGCATCAGAGTGACTAGCCTGAAGTTTAGGAATAGGACTCTTCTCTATGAAAGGGGAAGTGAAAAGCAAATTCGGGCCAGCAGATAGATGGAGGACACTGAACTCTGAAGCAGGTTAGCAAAAAAACATCCTTATTATAAGAACAAAGGCAAAAATAGTGGCAATGGCTCAGGAACTGGAGAAAGAGATAAGGAACAAGCTGCTGGCAAGAAGGACTTCATACTTACGAACTTCAGAATATGGAACTGGAGACAGTTCAGTAAATTGTGTCATGAGGCAAACTTTGGGGGGAAAGCCAGAATTGGAAGTGCCTGCTGATGTGAAACATAGCTTTAGCCTCAGCTGTTGGGGGGAAGAAGAGTGAAGAAGTTTGGAACCAGGCTAGCCCATAATACAGATTTTTTAAGAAAAAAAAAAGTGGGCTGGGCACCGTGGCCCACGCCTGTAATCCCAGCACTTTGGGAGGCTGAGACAGGCAGATCACAAGGTCAGGAGATCGAGACCATCCTGGCTAACACGGTGAAACCCCGTCTCTACTAAAAAAAAATACAAAAAAATAGCAGGCGCGGTGGCCGGCGCCTGTAGTTCCAGCTACTCGGGAGGCTGAGGCAGGAGAATGGCGTGAACCTGGGAGGCGGAGCTTGCAGTGAGGCGAGATCTGGCCACTGCACTCCAGCCTGGGCCAGAGACTGAGACTCTGTCAAGAAAGAAAGAGAGAAAGAGAGAAAGAGAGAAAGAGAGAAAGAGAGAAAGGAGAGAAAGGAGAGAAAGGAGAGAAAAGAAAAGGAAAGAAGGAAGGAAAGAAAGGAAGAAAGAAAGAAGTGAATTTTGTTGTAGCAGCAATGTGTCACACAGGGTTAAGAACACAGGAAGGGTGGAAGAGTTCTAGTTCAGCCTTTGTTAGTTATCAGGGGCATGACCCTGGGTAAAGGTTTTTTTGTTTTTGTTTTTGTTTTAGCCCTGATTTCTGTATCTATAAAATGAAAGCATTTCTCTATATTAATAGTTCCCAAATGGCAGGCCATGGGCTGTGTTAGACTGTTCTCGCATTGCTATAAAGAAATACCTGAGACTGGGTAATTTATAAAGAAAAGGGATTTAATTGGCTCAGGAAGCATCATGCTGCCATCTGCTTGGCTTCTGGGGAGGCCCCAGGAAACTTACAATCATGGCAGAAGCCAAAGAGGGAGCAGGCACATCACATGGCCAGAGCAGGAGCAAGAGAGGGAGGGTGGGGAGGTACCCCACACCTTTAAATAACCAGATTTCTTGAGAACTCACTCACTATCACGAGGACAGCACCGAGGGGATGCTGTGAAACCATTCATAAGAAATCCACCCCATGATCCAATCACCTCCCACCAGGCCCCACTAACGATACTGGGGATTACAATTCAACGTGTGACTCGGGTGGGGGGAACATATCCAGACCATCTCAGGCTGGCACTAAGTTGCTAATAAGGATCACCTAGGGAGCGTGTTAAAAATACATGTTCTTGTGTTATATCCTCGCAGATTGTGCTTGAAATAGTCAGGGTAGATCCCAGAAGTCTGTGCTTTGCACAAGCACTCCACGTGGTTCTGAGGCAGGAATGGAGATGAGACTACCTTAGCCTGGAGACCGTGAAGTCTCTGCAACATTCTGCTTTTATTATTTTGTCTTCTTATCATTTGCCTTTGTACTTTTTTGTGTTCATGAATTGGGATGATGCTCAAAGATCCAAGAAAGAAGTTTATCGGCACACTCTTTCCAGCAGTCATTTGACATCTGGGAGCCAAATGATTGCAGGGAAGTTAGTTTTTATTGCTTTCTCAGCCCCAGTATCACCAACAATCAAAAGTCTAATCTAGAATATCTTTTCATCTGACTTCTGAGCCCATTTTTGCAGATGCAGAAGTTTGCATTCTTGAGATCGCTGGTTTCTTTTTCCCATTTTATGAGGATTTTCTGAAGCCTAACTAGTAACATCACCCCAGCATTTCAAACTCTTTAGAGAAAAAGTTTTCATAAATAAATATAGGATCAGTTGTGGTGATTGGGTGATCTCTACAGTCATACAGGACAAGGGGAAAACTGTCTGGAGTTTATCTTACATGAAGTAAATCAACTTGCTGTGTTCGGTGGGTTACTTTTGGGGGAAACAATACGCTCCAGGGCCCACATGTTACCTTATTCTCCAGAAATAGCATTTCCTACTCATTAAGCAAATTAATTCTTTTTCTTTTAGAAGATAAATAATTTACAGATTCTTTCTACATTCTAAACCTCATAGGCAGTCATGATAGTCTGTTTTATCTTATATTCATATAAAGTTAAAATTAAAGATTATTAGAAACTTTGTAGTTTATAGAAACCATGTTCCAGAAAGAGGAAATGGTTTGCTCAAGATCACACAGTAAATTGGTGGCGAAAACAGTCTCAGCCTCTGGTTCATAGCTCTACATTCAGTGGCCAATAAAAATAATAAGAATATCCTCCATACCTATGTTAGTCAGGGTTCCCCAGAGAAACGGAACCAATATGATTGTGTATGTGTGTGTGTGTGTGTGTGTATATATATATATTAATATCTGTATAGAAAGTAATGGTAAAAACCACAATTACTTTTGCATCAACTTATATTTAAAAAGTATATATTTATGTGTATATATGTATATGTATATATACACACACATAAATATATATGTATGTATGTATGTATACATATGAAACTGGTTGGAATGAAAAATAGTGTATATATACATGTATACTAATATATATACTTATATGTCTGTGTGTGTGTGTGTGTGTGTGTGTGTGTGTATTCCTTTGGTTGGAATGAAAAATTGTATAGCCCCTCTGGAAAAACAGTTTGGCAATTTTTATTTGTGTTATGCTCTTGAGTTTTATTCCAGAAAAACAAACAGTATATTCCCACAAGAACCTGTATCTGATTGTTCATAGCAGCTTTATCTAAAATAGCTCCAAAGTAGAAACAGCCTAAATATCCTTAAACAGGAGAATTTAGGTTTAACAAACTGTGTTACACTCATACTAGGAAATACTACTCAACAATAAAAAGAAACAAACTATTGATATCTAACAATGTGGATGAATCTCCAGGGAATTACACTGAGCGAAAAAAGCCAATCACAATGGGTTATTTACCGTAGAGTCACATTCATATAATACTTTTTAAATGACAAAATTTTAGAAGTGGAAAACAGGTTAGTGGTTTCCAGAGATTAGAGATCGGTTGGTAGGGTGGGCAAAGGAAAAGAGAGTACGTTTATAAAAGGGCAGCATGAAAAATACCTGTGACAAAACTAATTTTGATGGTGGTGACCGCCACAGGAACCTCTACATATGACAAAATTGTATGTAACTAAACACACACACACACACACACACACACACACACACACACACACACACACAGAGTACAAGTCAAACTGGGGAGGTCCGTGAATTATGTAAATGTTGACATCTTGGTAGTAAGACTGTAATAGTTTTGCAAAATGTTACCATTGGGGGAAACTACCTGAAATGCACACAGGTTCTCTCTATATTATTTCTTACAGTTGCGTGTGAATCTATAATTATCTTGTAAAAATTTCAAATAAATGATATACCTACTAATAAGCAAGTTAGCATTTTTCTTGTGCCTCAAAAGGATATTTTTATGCTTCTGTTGCTGGCAAGGACGGAGGAAAATAGATACTTCTATTCTGTACTGATGGGAGTAGAAATTGCTGTACTTTAAAAAATAATTTGATATATTTAATCCTTTCGCATGATAATTTCACACCTGTGAAATTGTCCTAGGAAAATAATCAGAAAAATGAATACAATTTATATATGTGTTTTATTATAGTATACAGTATAGTACATTATGATAGCAATAAAACTAAAAATAACCTATATAATAAAATATAGTATTTTACATATTTTATTAAAATTATATTTTCCAACAATATTTGTTAATTGGAGAAATGCCCCTGAGAGAATGTTAAGTACAAAATATAAGATAAAATTTTATTTATTATATTACAAACTGTGTATCAAAATGGATACCTGACTTCTATGCTTACTAGCTGTGTGATCTTGAGTGAATTGCTAAACCTTTCTATGGACTCGTTATCCATGGAACAGGGATATAATAGGAATCGTTCATTTTCTTTTTTAATTAAATGATTATAGCTCTTCCAAGCATATCCTAGCATGTAGATTTTTAAGCTGATAATAAATAGCAATTGTATTTGGTTAGTAGTAATACTTCTCATATTTACACTCTTCTGTATTTTAAAAATCTTTAACAATGAGTATGAGCATGTGATACTTTTTGTTTAAAAATAATTACTATAGGCCAGGCATAGTGCTCATGCCTGTAACCCCAGCACTTTGGGAGGATGAGGTGAGAGGATTGCTTGAGGCCAGGAGTTCGACATCAGCCTGGGCAACACAGTGAGACACCACCTCTACCAAAATTTGTTTAAAAATTAACTGGACATGGTCCAGTTGAAATGCTGGGGCGATGTTACTAGTTAGGCTTCAGAAAAGCCTTATAAAATGGAAAAAGGAAACCAGCAATCTCAACTGAGCACACCTAGCTCCTAAGGAGGCTAAGGTGGGAGGATTGTTCGAGCCCAGGAGTTGGAGGCTGCAGTGAGCTATGATAGCACCATTGCACTTCAGCCTGGGTGACAGAGCAAGGCCCATTCTCTAAATAAACAAACAAACAAACAAACAAATTGGCATGTATATGTAGTGTTTAACTTATTCCTTCTTACTCTAATCATGACTAATTCCTATTGATACTTAATTTATATCCAAAATGCCTACAGTTAGTCCATTTCTGAGAGAAAAAGACATGCACATTTCTACCCAGCTGAAATTTTCCTTATACATTGTCTTGGATAGTGACAGAGTCTTTGAATGGAGTATTTAATTTTTAATTTTAACTATGCCCAAATGTAGGGTGTATACTTAAGGAATATGATTTGATCCTGAAGAGCAGAAAAAAAGTGTTGAAAAATATTTACTGTTAATTTTGTTCGTAGATAATTAATTGACTGCCTGGAAAATTAATCATTGATGAGACCATGAAATAAATAACATATGCTAATTATTTCAAAAGATTGAGATGATACATTGGTGATGGGAATTGAAAACGCAAACCACTTACTGGGTCAGGTTATGAAGCATTTAATCATTTACTTATTCTTGGTGAGCATTTAATTTGTCTTTAAAATGGCAGTCATTATAGCAGCCATGAGAACATTTTGTAGACTTTATGCATTGCAGCACCGTCAGAGCAAAGAGCAATGTGAGGAAATAAGAAGCTACAGAATGCGAGTCAACAGGGACTGTCTCGTCTATCTAATATCATCTAGTTATCTAATTTTACCCAACAAGCTAGCTATCAATTTACTTTTAACCCTTTACTCCTAACCCTGGGATCTTGTGAAAAATTGCAGTTCATGATATTAGGTTTTTAAAGTTTAGAAACATGACATCTAATGACTGTTTTGCCCGTTATTTGTTTCCATTTTTATTTGTTCATGCCCTTTTCCTTTTTAATATATTTTGTATTTTTCTTTTCAATATTTTATTACCTAAATACCCCGTGGGATAATCTAGACAACTGGTAACACAGTACTTGAAAAAATATGACTTTTTATAAAAAGTTTATTTTCTGAAAATAGAGATTTTTCCTTTATGTATTTGCTCAGGTTTTAAGAAAAAACCTAGAATCTGTATTGCTTTCTGAAAATCATTAGTGTTTGACACTAATGTTTCTTGTTTAACTCTTAAAAAGGCAGTAACAGCCTGAACTTATTAGTTTCTCATTTTTAAATTTTTAATATAGAAAAATAATTTCAAAACAGAAAACATTCAAGTGGCTACTAAACATATGGAAATATGCTCAATCTCAATCTTAATAAGAAAAAAGCAAACTAAAAATTAAACATCAATGTACCATTTTTAAATCCACAAATTTTCAAAGATGAGAAAGTTTTATAACATAGCTCATAATTCAAGTATAAGAATTGGTATAATATTTATCAAGGACAATTTGGCAACATCTGTCAAAATTACAGATATATATTTTTTGATCCAGCAATTCTACTTCCAGGAATTTACCTCAGATATCCTGGGACATGTGAAAGATGATTATGTAAAGTAATACATCATAAAATCATCTATAATAGCAAAAGATTAGACACAACCTAAGTACTAACTAAATGGTGGCACATCTATAAAAGGAAATCCTTTATTTTTGAGACATAACAGAGCTTTTAATGTGCTATATGGAGTATTTCCCAAGCTTGTTAAGTAGACAGAGCAAAGGTACAGGACCATGACAGCAGTCTGTAGCCTATTTGCTTCTTATGAATGTTTTCATGAAGTATCTCTGGAAGAATGCAGTAAAACATAGAAAATGGCTTCTGTATGGAAGGGTACTGATAGATCGCAAATAGGGCACAGAGACTTTTAAAATGTATGGTCTCTTATACCTTTTTGTTTTTAAACTATGTGATTATGCTATCTAATAAAAATTAATTTTACAATCATTGTATACACATATAATATATGGTAAATGGAAATGTTTAAAAGCAACTTTCTCCTTGCTACAAAGCTAATTTTCCCCTAATATAGTCCTTTAACAAGGAAGATGCTATATAATTATTTTATAATAACAATGAAAAATGATTTTTTAAAGTTTAAAGAGAAGAATAAAGCTTTGCAGCATTGAAGTCAGTTTATTACTTCTACTTGTATTATTCACATGAGAAAAAATATGAATTAACATCTAAATGAGTGAATCACTTTCCCCCTTCTTCCTCCTCTTCTCTCTGCTCCTCCTCCTCATCTTCTTGTCTAGTTTATCTGTAGCATTGACTGATGTCGGAAGGATTTTCAAAATATATTCATAAAATATGGGTACATGTGTGACAATTGTAAATTAATATTTAGATATTCATCTAAATTATGTTTTTTCTGTGTTCATGTAAATAGAAACAGGCCTAACTGCCTTTCTGCACATACCAGCCTTATTTTAATAGCGATTTTATTAGTTTTTCATTTGGTTTCATTTGGGATTTTTTTTTTAACTAAGAGATTGTTCTGCATTTGCTACTGGATTGTATGCCCTATATATATTTCTATGGAAAGTATTAGCACATTTCACTAATTTTTGCTATTATCAACTCTAAAGAAAATATGGAAAAAAGGGACTTAAACCGCGGAGCCTCCTAGTGTCCTGTCGTCTCAATCTAGCTCAAGATATGGTGTGCTTTCACATTTAATTAACCTGTCAAATCCTGTGATAAGCTAGTCTTGAAATTGATGATACAGTCGAGCATGGTTTTGGAGGCTCCATAAACGAATTACTTTTTCCAACATGCAGTTTTGGCAACTAGTGGTGATTACTTCTGAGGCTCCTGTAAGGGGCTGTCAATGAAGGGCTCAGATCTGATGCGCCCTGAGAAGCTCCAACAGGGGATGATAGCGGAGAGAGAGGCGAAGTTGGTGAAGTGATTGAACTTCCTCGTTCTCTGGCTACTTTTCTTACAGTCTCTCCTCCTTCTGCTGAATCTGCACGACAGTGACTTATTTATGTTCTTTACACCTAAGGAGGACAGCATTCGACTGTCGGCAAATGTATGAAAGAGCCCAATGGAAGTCTGGCTTCCCTCGTTCATAGAGCCTTGCTCTTTCGGCAAAACAAAACCAGTACATCTGGATGAAAAACAGAATACAAAACCAAGTAAACACCAGGGACTATGTACAAAACAAAACAAAACAGCGATCACAACTTTTAGGGTATACTATGTACAGGATTATGAAGAAATTCAGTTGACCTTGTGGCATCACCCGCAAATCAGTATTAGTAGCACTTTACACTGGTATTCAGCTACCAAATATCAAAACGTGTAATTTTAGCAAACATTGTAATCCCCCGATCAGAAATTTGATCCAGAGCTTTTAACAAAACGCGTATTTGGCTTGCTTTAATTGTTTACTTTCTTTTGTCTCATCAGAAAAAGGATGATACCCCCCTCTGTGCTCTTGTAATCCATTTGGCACTACTTCACTTTGCCTTGTTATTAGTTGTTTTCATGTCAACATGAACATGAACATGAGCAAACTGAGGACAAAGACCATGTTATTTCTATCTTTATCTACCATAGCTTCTAGCAGGGGACCTTGTAGCTTATAGCTTATAGCTGTAGCTGTTACATGGTTGATGTTTATTCAAATGAATTAAATAATGAGTGACACTTTGGTTATTCAAATATAAACAAAGGGGAAAGAAAGGGAAATATGTCTGGTTTGAAATATAAATTAGTTTTATTTCTAATATATTAAGTGCTTGCTGCAAATGTCATAATCCAGAAAGATTGTTCTGTGGTCCCTGGATCTAGGAGAGAAGAAGCTACTGACTTGCTCTCCTTGGTTGGCCAGGAAGGCCACCCTAAGTAAACAACAAAACCTTGATTACTTTAGCCACAAGTGTGTGTGTGTGTGTGTGTGTGTGTGTGTGTGTGTGTGTGTGTGTCTGTAAGTGTGTGTGCATTTTGGTCCTCACCTGATGAAGAAAAGGGAGAAATCTGTTTATTTGTGGGTATGAGGTGTTTCACAGTTTATGAGGTGCATCTGTGCTTTTCCATGATCATATTTGACGTTCAAAACAATGTGAGAATACTTTGTCTAGTTTACAATTATGTAAACTAAGCTTCAGAATGGTTAAGTGATTTGCCTAAGTTCACCTAGTTGGTAAAGATTGGAACCAAGACTGGGGTAAAGCCCAATTATGTGGGGACCTGCCTTGAACTCCACAGTGATTCCCACTGACTGGTGGTCCCTGCCCCCTCCTTTTCCTAGTCACTGTTTCCATGAGAGAATATGGTATGTCTTGGGTGTCAGGGTAGTGTGAGGATTGGAAGCATCTGACCCAAGGACTGGACTCCTAGTTTTGTGGTTTCTGCTCAGGGCATTCTACCCAATGACTTACCTACTGTCTCATCGGTTAGGTGATAACTCTAGAGAATGGCTCCACGTGAGGGTGAAACGAGCACTCCTGGATGACTCTGTTCCCGCACGTCTCTTTCTTTCCCTTTGGACGGCTCCATAGCCTACCTGTCTCTCAGTTGCCTCATTTTGCTTGATACCCTTGGGCTGAAGGAGGGCATGCTGTGGAAATGGTTACATCTACATGCCAGTTGGCACAGAGAAGCCATGCTGTGCGTATTTATTTGTGCCCATGCCATTTGACAACAGTAAAATTTAGTACTTGGCTTGTGTTTGTAAAGAAATTGGAAAAGAAGCCTTTTCTTCAGTGGGCTGCTCCCCAACAACTGGAAAGATCTGAGTTCTCAATCCTGGCTGGCTGCGACTTTGTTCATATACTCGGCATTGTTTGACTTCTCGTCACAGGGCAAATATTTGAGATAGAAGATATGTACCCATTTCCCTTATTGCCCCCAAAGAACTTGCATTATATCATTTCCACTAGTGCTGTTGGAGCACAGTACCAAGCGTCTTGCCAAGCCCTCCAGATTTCTTGAGGTCCCTTCTGGTTATGAGAGCTGGAGTTCTTAAGGCTGGAGGCGGGAGGATGTGTGCGAGTGTGTGTTCCTTTTTTTTTTTTTGTATTTGTATTTTGCCTAAGATAATGCCTAAAACTTAATTTAACCCTGCTAGTTCCCTAAACAAAAGACACAATTTTCTCATCAATAAGAATATCTACTCTGTGATGGGCACTACGCTCCGTGAGTTATCTATGTTATCTCTACTCTAAAATAGACCTGCAGAGTGGCTGCTACTATTCCCAATATACTATGAGGAAAGTGAGCAACTCCATATTTTCTCTAAGATCACAGTGGCAGAACTTGAATTCCAAATGGTTCTTGCCGGGCTTCAAAGCCCATGCTTTTTCTGGTATCCGTTACTGCATAGATGAACTAAATAGAAACTTAGTTTTACAAAAGGTAGCAATTAATTTCACACACAGTAACTTTTACCCAACCTGCTACCTATGGGAAAAGATTCTGGACAGAAAATAAATTATAGAAGAAAAAAGAATTTCACTGAGGAAGTACATTTCTCTATAAAATTTTTGAGGAAGGAAATTTATTTATGAAAATTAACCAGCTAAATGCAGGCAGGAAAGGTGAGGGGAAAGTGTGCGTATCATTTTGGGGGTGGGTGAAAACAAAAACAATGGTTTTCAATGGATTTAAAGTCAACAATGGATTGCTTGAAGAGAGTGTAAGGTTTAGGGGAGGAGATGTTTGAAATTTTCAAGTTATATAGGATTATATTCCCTTAATTTACCTGACTAAAAATATGTAAGTAGTATGTTAGAGTCAGATGATGCTGGGAGTTAATTCTCCAGCTTTGCAGATGGAGGCTTATGACCTGGAGCTCATACTGCTGTATACATAGCCCTAGAACCTGAGCTTCCTGAGCTTGACCTCAGGTCTCCTTTGTGAGCTGCCATGATACGCTTTGGTAAGGAAGTAGACACCCCAGCTCTTTCAACTTACCTCAAAAATGAATCCAGAGCTCCCTGCACTGATGTTGGGGGGCTCAAAGCTGGGAACATGGCAGTTCAGGCATTTTGATCTTAAGAATATATCTGGAGACAATTCTGAAACCAAATAGACCTCGTAAATAAAACAAGAGTCTCACAGACTAATGTTCTTAGTGAATGATATACTCAGGGAGGACACAGCACATTGGGTTTCAGAATGTAAAAGCTAAATAATGTGGACTCTTGATCAGCAGCTTGCCAGGCAAGAAGCTTGGGCAGCAGGTTGGTGGCATGCTGGCTAGCTTAGAGAAGGTGGCATTTTTCCTACCGTATAGTTTTTATGCAGAGCACACTCCAAGCAAATGATTCTCAGCAGGGAAGGATGCAGATTTTTTCTAGTGTATTACAGCCACTGGGGTAGATGAAATATGGGCCCTGGAAGCCTTTTTGGCAAACTCTCCAATTACTGTAAGGAGTGCTTATAAAAGGAAGAATAATGTGGGCTCTTTTTTAGTCTATTGAAACCTTGAAATATTTTTCAGGTTTGAATGTGTGTGTGTGCGTGTGCGTGTGTGTGTGTGTGTGTGTGTGTGTGTGTATGTAATTGATCTTGTTAAACTGAATCATGCATTTTTTGTGAATTCAAGGCCAGAATGTATTTTCATGTCCCCCTCAATGAGGAGGATGAGAGTGAGGTGGGCAAAAATGGAGTGTTCACAGGAAGTGGATGCCAATGGGAGTGAACCTGTGTTACGGGGGATTTGAATAAGAGTTCCAGTAAGCTCTTCTCACCCATTGAGCACAAATGAGCACAGGGTATCCCGGTCTGAAACAATCAATAGGTTTCTCAATAAGTATTTTTGTCCTCCCAACCCATCTCATTGGAGAATTTCCCACATTATAGGCAAATTAAACAAGCAAAATCAAAGAACTTCCCATAGGAAGTGTCCAAACTGGGTTTACTACTTGGATTCTAAAATCTCACACCTGAGCAGGATGCTGCCATAGCAGTCCTCAAATTACCCCCAACCCAAAGCTGCCAATAAAAGTTTTGAGGTCAGTAAAGGCCATGGCTATGATACCAACTGCTTCAGAGATGTCAGCAGGAGGTGCTCAGGGGAAGCTTGGCTAGAGCGACTGATGGGAATACCAGTCAAGGCCCAGATGTACTTCTTCAGCCTTGTCCTGCACCTTCCTGCCATACCCACTGGTCTAATCACCTTTCCCAGTTCCTGCCCGCGTTTTCACTTCTCTTTGCTTTTCGTACATGCTTTTTTTTTTTCTGTGCCTGGAAATGCATGTTCCTTCTTTGAGGCCCAGTTCAAACGTCACCTGTTCTGTAACATCTCTTCAGATCCCCACCCATGGCAGGAGGAAGGAGGAATAAATTTCTCTCTCATCTCATTTGCCTGATAGAGGTTTCAGGCAGCCAATTAAAAAATCTAATAACATGCTAACCACTTAAAACAGGACTATTAAAAAAAAGTATATGTAAATTAGCAAATGTTTACCAATTAAATTAGCCTTTAATTAGCTAATTTAAGTAGCAAACATTTACCAATCCCTTATATGTATAATATGTATATTTATATATATTGACATATATATTTTTATAGGCCTATTTTAAGTGGTTAAATGTTATATGATTTTTAATTGGCTGGCTGGGACCTCAGACTGTAAGCCAAGTCTTATCTGTGCATTCCAGTCCCTAGCAAGTGTTTCTCACTTAGTAGGGATTGGTAAACATTTGCTAATTTAAAGCGAATTTTTGGAACTGTTCTCACCCAAAGAGCAAATCCTCTTACTATTTTTTTTAGTGTTTATGAGATAGTCTAGCTTTGATCTATGAAGGCAGAAGCCACATTTGTAATTGAACAGGGTTATTACTTTTCTTTTTCATCTGTGAATCTCATCTGGAAGACTTAGCAGCTTCAAATGAGACTGAAATTAAAATTTTGAAGCCGTCCATTTCTGAGTCAGAGTTTTAGAGAGACCATTTTTGGCTTCAATTCTGAGAAGAATATTCCAATTTATTATTGATATGCTGCCATTCTAATACATTAATGTTAATACATTAACTCTTCTCATCTTGTCTATCATACTGTAAGTCTTCTTCCTTCCTTCTTTCTTTCCTTCCTTCCTTCCTTCCTTCCATCACTTCTTTCTAGAAGTGATAATTAGTTTTTAACAATCAATCTATTTATTATCTTGCCTTACATTAAATGGCACTAATCTGCCAAAACTTGATGGACTTGAGTCTGAGGTCATGGGATACACATTAAGTTTAGAGACCTGTGCCAGTATGGAATCCAGTTCTACTAGTTAGTAGCATTCTCTGGTTAACTTAGCGGACTTTAGAATTTTTTTTTTTAGTTCCCCATGATCTCTCTTTATAAAAGAATGTATTCTTTTTCACCTTAGTGATTCCATTGTAACATCAGAAAAACGTACAATAAGAAAGGACCTTGGCCGTCATTTCACCAAGCCCTCTACCATTCCTGTGATAAGGGGTTGCTTATGTTCATCTTGAATACTTCCGTTCAAAGCGATTTATTATCTTCCAAGTTAACACATTTCTTTGTTAGTCAACCTCGATTCTTCTTTGCCATCCTGGGTATACAGATGGAGTCATATTTATATCAATAACCCAAATTTATTTTCCTTTCCTATATATATGTTCTTAAAATACCTAGGATAGCTGAAGTACTCCCAGCGTTTCTGGGTATATCTGGATTGTGTGTGGAGGGTATTTCCAGACTATTCATAAACTACCATGTGGGTTTCAGACCCTGTTCAGCATCTACCCAGTTTTTCCTCTTCTACTTAGCATTTTCCTTGTCAATTTCTTCTCATCTGAATAATCTCTACTAAAATTCCTCTACCTGGTGGTTGCTGGACCAGCACTATCAAAATTACGTAACAGCTCATTTGAAAGGTGGAGTCTTGGGTCCCACCTCAGACCCACTGAATTGGATCAGCATTTTAATCAGAGCCTCAGGTCGGTTGCATTCTTACATAAATTTGAGAGGCATTGGTCTGTCTAAATAGTGCCTTATGATGCCTGTGGCTTTGCCCATTCTTATAACACCAATTTCAGGACTAAAAGAGGTGCTTCTGGATGATTTCCAAACCAGAATGGTCAAGTTGAAGAAGGTTCTGCACAGAAAATGGGAGAATGGCTTCTCCAATTTTATGACTCCCTTTATCACTTTGTAGTGTCCTAAGCAGCCATGTCCTGAACCCCCCTCTACCCATGGAGCTTTTTATAAAAATTGATTCTACAACCTTCCACCTCCCCCATTTTCCTTCTGAGGAATACTGGAAATGCTATCTACACCATTATGATTTTTTCCTATGACCTTTTCAAACTCCTCTTTAGGTTCTTAATATATCCCTTGCCTATTCTCCTTCAGTCTGAAATTTAAAAGCTTACCTAGAAATCAGTTGGTGCCAAGACCTTATGGACCCACATACATCACACACATGCAAATAAGCCTGAATTCCTCCTGGATTTAACTGGACCATCCCATATTCATTTATATTGTACTGGCATTATACCTTCCAAAAACCTAGTTATTTTCTAATTTCTGTCTTCTGAAGCCATGAAAAATATGCTTTTAATCTCTCTTCCATGTAACTGTTCTTTAGGGATTTGAAGGTCATTTTATGCCCCTGTTCCCCAAACCTTCTCATTTCTACACTGCACATTCTCACATCTCTCACATTTTTCTCGTGTTTGATTTTTCAGTTATTTGTCCAGAATGTAGCTTAACTCTGTAAGAGTGGATGATACAAACCGATCACAAAATAAATTGATGATCACAAGCAGGAGATAGCAGAAGGCAGAGAGTAACAACACAGGACATTCTCATATACATGAGGGTGTACAGAATGCCATAGAAGATTTCCACATGCAACTAAGCTGGAAAAGAACTCTCTTACTTTACTACCTCTCATGCATCAAACAGATGAGCTACTCATCTTCTCTTCTCAAAATATCGCTGCCCATATTACTTTTTTTCACCAGTTTATTTATATTCTAGATTTTAGTTTGTCAGCGCTTATGCTGAGAACTCTTCAAACAACAAAATTCTGAGAGTCTATGTCTCAAAGGCTCTGTGTGTCCAGGGCTACTCAAATTATTGGATGTTGGAAAATATAGACTTAGGAATCATAATAAATCTGATGTGAGAAACATTGTGATGGCTGAGGCTTTTATAAGTTGATGAGGCACATACCTAAATAAACATTAAACTAACTTAGAATCATGGGCTTCACTGATGGTATTCCATTTCTCAGATTGTAGATCGTAATGCTTTAGAGACATACTACTTTTATTTGTTTAGTTAAACAAATAAAAATAAGTTAAATCGACCATCAGTGATTTTGAAACTTCTCTGAGGCTGTGACAATGTGGCACACCTTCTTTTCTTTGCCAATGACTCCAATAAATACAACTTAAGATAATTCTTTTTCGGTAAAATTTGCTCTATTGAAATTGATTACATATAAGTATCTATAAAATATATTAGTTGTCAGTATATTACATTTGAGGTTATATGTGTTATAGCTTAAGAAAAGAATTTTTTGTAAGCATAAAACTAATAATTATCTATTGTAGAATTTTTAACATCATAATTGATTATATTTACAAAGAAATTAAAATCATCCATAATCCCATTACTTGTAGATAAATGTGATAGTTTGATGTACTTTTTTCATTTTTAATCAATGAAATATATGAACATATACGAGTATGGTTATTGACTCTATGTAATGTCATATTCTGCTTTTATCGCCTGACATATATTTCCATGTAGTTAAATATTCTTTGGCCTTAATTCTTGCATAACAAACCAGCACAAGAATATGCCATGCTTTGTTTATTTTACCATTATTTTCTTGCTGAACATTTAGATTGCTTTTAATATTTTATTGCTTTCACTGGAATGAATATTCTTATATATATATATTTTTTGACCACTTCTGTGATTATTTCCTTATAATGGATTCTGTGAATTGGAATTGGTGAGTTAAAAATTATGGACATGTCATACGTGTATTTTAAAGGTGTAGGTGGTTTAGTTTGTCCATTAATTCAAATGCCACTTGGGTGGAGTGGATAGTGTGTATGGGCGCTGCGGGGGCTGTTAAGGGGTGAGAAAATGGAGAATTGGAGTTACATATTCTCAAGGAAAGAAAAGGAAAATCATTTGTTAGTAGATGATTCAAGATCTTAGCTGTTAAGTAATTTTAAACACTCTAAAATGTGATTTTATAATGATAAATCTTAATTCTATAATTATAGAGAAGTGAGAATTTCTAATTTTTCCATTTTTTAATAGAATCAAAAAGCACACACTCACATTTAAAGTGTGTAATTAGTCGTTTATCTTGGCATAACACTGAGATTGAATAATCTCTTTAAAATTTTTTTACAAGGTTTATATTATTTTCTTCCTGTCATAAAAGGAAAGACACGCAAAATCAATACTGTAAGCTCCGTGAAGGCAAAAGATGGCAGCTGTCCCAGGGAGTCTGTATCTCAGTCTCCCATAAATCTCTTGACATATGAAGGGAACACAAGAGCTATCTGGACAGGGTAGAGAATCTCTTCCTTGTGACTTCTGGAGTATAAAATAGATCCTGTCAAGATAATTTTATTTTCATCAAAATTCTTAGAGAGTGATCTAATGGAGAAAATAATCCCTGTAAACAAGTAAAACAAAAACAGTACGTAAAGACCGTTCTGCAGGTGAAGTATTTAGAAGGCTAGAAGTGCTCCGCTGTCTAGAGTTTGCGGTAGATGGGATTTTTTTCTTAACCACGAAAGTCCAGGAACTCACAGAAAACACTTATCTCTCTCATTTTTCAAAGGCCACTTACCTGAAACTCTGTCTCTCTGTTCTTCCCTTGCCTTATTACAGCATAAAGAATACCCAGTAACACCTTCAGAAATGTTTCCTTTTAAAATTTAGTCTAGTAGGACTGAGAAAAAAATGGATTAGAGTTTAAAAAAATCTAAATTCTACCATCTGTAGCAATACAAAGAAAACACACTATGCTCTGTTAATGTATTTAAGGTAATAAGCAAATTTAAAGAATAATACAGAAAAAGCTAGGTAAATTAACTTGAATGAAATAGTTTTTGTTTTTTTTTCCTTGAAATGGCTCAAGTCCTTTTCAAACTACCACTGAAGTTTTATAGGAGTTAAAAAATCCATGGGAGGATATAGGTTTCTTCCTTCTTGTCACCAATTGAAAGCATTCTGAATACTAAAACTCTAATTTTATTCTCTTCACTTTAGTCTAGATGTAGAAATATAAGGGCAGATGAGCAAAGGATCTTTGTAGCAGATTGTTTCAAAAAAGGAGGATTTAAAAGAAAAAATTTAGCTTTAACCATAGAAAGTGTTGACCCTTACGAAAAATATTTTAAATGCAATTGAAGGAAAAAAAGTATGAAGGAAATAAAAGTTTAGAAATAAAATGATCTGTGGCAGGGATACACAGAGTGCTACACTGAACACACGTTCTCACCCCCCATGCTCCTGGAGCAAGTATATATTCAGGAGGGATGAATAACAATGTCTTCAGTGGGAAGCAATGGACAAGAAATGCTAGGATGCTGGGGGAGATCATGCCCTTGTGATCTTTGATTCAATAAGAAAGCCATCCATCATTCCAGATTGATCATTCTTACCACTGATAAATGAGTTAATTTACATTCTTTTGTTTAATGGCCTTATTACAATTGTAAATTTATAAATGATGTTTTAGGATCTTATGCATAATTACTGAGAACAAAGTTTGCGTTTTTGAGCCTGTACACAGGGTTGGAATTTTACTAATCAAAGATTTCATTTTGGATGTTTCCAATAATATGAGTGTAAGTAGGAATGTGTCTTGGTGGTTTGCTTGGTGTACCTGGGATCACTCACCTTCCACTTCTCTTAACTGGGAAAATTGATCATACCTATTTTTTTTCTTTGAACATGCCAAGACTCTTGGCAAATATTTGTAAATTTTTATAAAGTATCTGGAAAATTGTGTTGAAGGTCTACAGGTCAAATAGCATTTGTTCTACAGAAGAATCCTTATTGGATGATTTATTCATTACCTCTTCTCAGAACCCAGATATAATAATATATTCAGATAAAGGTAAATGAATTTAAGTCCTATATTGTTTTGCTTTTAGTCTTTAGTGTCACATTTTTATAGCAAACACCTTCTCATCATACTGTTGCAGAAAATAAAACAGAGCAAGATATCTGTGGTATACTGTGATGGGGTTGTCTGTTACAATTTCCTCTATCATAAAAGCCATTATACAAAAATGCTCATAAACAAAATGAGAAAGGGCTTGGCAACAATCAATAAGGGACAAATTTTACAATAAAATTACTAATCTCTTTTCAGAGATAATTTTCATCAAATAAATTGTACAAAAAGTCTTCAAGGAATAATTGACTTCAACAAGGTTTCCACTGGTCAGCAAAACTTTTTGCTTTGAAGTAAAACAAAATAAAACAAAATAAAAACAGATCAGAAAATAAAGCAGTAAATAAGAAGTAATGCCTACATCTTCCCACCAAGAAAAATGAGCAGGGAAAGGTCACCAGCTTGTGTTTTCAGGATTATTTGTTTATCCCACAGTTTGTGGTTCCAAAGTATTTTATCAGCATTAATTAGCTTTTCCGTTAAAATTTTGGAAACATTCAACTCAGAAGAGTTACGCCAATTTAAATCTCAAAGAAAAATTTGGGCACGGAGCATGTTTCTTGGAACAAGGGGTATAAAGGAAAACTGATTTCTATTTATTTGGTTTCCATTAAAACACCACAAGTTATTGGCTTAAATTTCCCTGTTTTTTTATGTTTTGAAATTAATACATGTTCAGCTTAGAAGATTTGATATGAAATAAGCAAAAGATGAAACTATATAGCCCTAATAATGTTATTTCATAGCTATAGCTTGCAGGTCTTTTTTATATCATAAGTGGCTTTGTATCCTCCATCCTCACATTTTTTTCTTACTTTATGGTCACCATTTTTCCATGGCATTTCTCATTCTGCAAAGTGTTTCACCATATAGGTTTATCATAAAGTATTTAATCAGTCTCCATTTTAGTAACCATTTATCTATTTATTCTTAATTAAGATGAATATCATCAATTGAATAAGAAGTCAATCATGTAAACCAAACACAGTTGTGAAATTCAGATGTGTGTTACAGATCCCAGTTTGGCATAATAAAGCAAAACTTGGTTTCTCTCTCTTCCAAGTGATTCATTTACTTTCAAAAGGCTGACAAAGGAAATGATATACAAACCTGGTCAATTAAGAAGTGCAAAAATGTGGAGAAAATATGAAAAAATCCAGGTAGATAGGAGCACCCGAAGTACAGGGTCATAGAAGGCAAACCAGAGCGTACTTCATCCAGTCACTATAAACCTTTTAAAATATAGCCATTTGACTGGCTTGTTTTCATGGCCAAGAACTGGCTTTGGTTGCAATTCTACATGGCAAATATAAATGGATATATAGAGAGTCATACGGTGGCATGAGGCCCAAGTATGATTATAATCCCAGAGCCTGTTTAATGGGATTGAACTCATCAGTGACTCTCCCTAGAATGTCTGCCTCATCTCCATCAACTCACTTCAGTGCAGAGCGATTCCCTAGAACACTGAATCTCCATGAAAGGAAATGGAGAATGAATAATTTCCCAAATTTATTTGAACATGGGGCCCTTTTCTCACCTAAAACAGCCATTAGTCTTTCACAGATGACTACTGTCCTTTGGAACACAGTTTGAGGAACATAGCTCTGACTGGACAGCATTACTCTTTCTCGTACTCCTCTAGCACTTACATCTGTTGCTCGTTCAGTACCCACCCTTTTAATATGACAGCAGGAGTAAAACCTGGAGTGAATATTACAATTACCTGGGAAGTACTGAAGAATTCCTCTGTTCTTTGGATTTTCTGAAACTAGGCCCCAGGCATTGGTTTGGTTTTGAGTTTCTTGGGTAATTCTATGATGAAGCTGTGTTGAGAACCACTGCCTGATGGTGCACTTTTTCTTTCTGTATTTTTTTTTTTTTTTGAGGGGACGGAGTCTCGTTCTGTCACCCAGGCTGGAGTGCAGTGGCACGATCTCAGCTTGTTGTAACCTCTGCCTCCTGGGTTCAAATGATTCTCCTGCCTCAGCCTCCTGAGTAGCTGAGACTACAGGTGCGTGGCACCACACCCGGCTAATGTTTTGTATTTTTAGTAGAGACGGGGTTTCACAGTGTTAGCCAGGTGGTCTCGATCTCTTGACCTCGTGATCTGCCCGCCTCGGCCTCCCAAAGTGCTGGGATTACAGGCGTGAGCCACCGTGCCCGGCCTTCTTTCTATATTTTACAGAATATGTTTAGTACAGCTTCAGATGTCCTTAAGGCTAATGCAAGGACCTTGTAGATAATAGATTCTCAATAGATATTTGTTGAATGAATGAATACAACCCTAAAACATACTAAAGCAAAAGTATCAAAGAAAGATCTAAAATCAAAATTAAAAAGGCAATCCCTAATAACTGCCTCCTTTTCTTACCACTGTGTATGTAGGTTTTAAAAGCTAGAAATAATTCCAATAAGTAGCCATACATTCTTTCCAAGGATACTCTGATCTTCCCAGAGGTTTAAAGAGTTTTCAATTCTACAAGCAAAGCAGAAAACAGGGCTTCTAGTTACATAGCTTCCACATATGGCATTGCAATGGAGCTCGCCCTCCATCTTTTCTTCTTTTCTTTCTTCTGTAGCTGATTATTAAGTGATTAATATGTAATGAACACTATTGTAGGCTTTGAGATTATGCTAGTGGACACAACAGACGAAACTTCTTGCCCTTACAGAAGTGAAAATCTAATTGGGGAAAATAAAGATCACAATAACGGCTAAAGAGGAAAGTAAAACAGAAAAGGGTGTAGGGAGTATAAATGAGGCTGCAATTTTTATATAAGGAGGCTAGCTTAGGCCCTGATGAGAAGGTGTCATTTGAGTAAAAAATGGAATGAGGTGAAGGAATATTTGGGTGACAACGTTCTCCAGGCTGAGGGCACAGCGAGGGCAGAGGTTTTGAGACATGACCACACATCTGGTATATTCAGGAAACAGCCTAGGTATTAGGAGGAAGAGATCGTCAAAGAAGAAATGTGGAAGCCAGATCTTGCAGGACCTTGCAGGTTGTAATATGGACATTGGCTTTAATTCTTAAAGAGATGGAAAGTCATTGAGGCTTTTGAATAAAGATGACCTGATCTGACATTTTAACAGGATCACTCTGGTTTCCATGTTGAATAAACTGAACAAGTAATGAATGTAGCAGAGACCAGGCAGAAAGCAATTGCAGTAATCCAGATGAGATGATTGTGGTTTGGAACGAGGTGTTAACAACAGGAGATAAACAGTAGCCAGATTTTCTGTGAATCTTCCCTTTAATCTATGGACAATGTAACAAGACTGGAGAGAACACACAATTTCCTCCCTGGATATACCTCATCATAACTCTACTGTTCATATTGTCTTGGAGCTCAGTGTCTATTTCTAATCGCTTCCTTTTTATAATTGCAGACAATGTAAAATAAAAGGAAAATTTGATTCACATTCAGTAAGCTCTCAGCTTCTTTTGCTTGGATTCTGACGGACCAATGAGTGAAGGAATCTGAAGAGGAGATTTCTGTACCCAGCAGAGGGTAGAAATAAATGAATGTGAGCTGTTTTTCTAATTCTGAGATTCTGTGATTCTGTGATCCTTAGTAACTCTGGAAATTGAATGTGCAAAGACTGCAGAATTATATATGATAGTGGCACCAATTGTCACAATACATTGGAAGCAAATACTAATGATCATGGATGTATTTAAAATATTTTACACCTGTCCTAGCACAGACCAGTCAGAACAGATGCCAACTGTAAACAACAGGCACAGCTATGCATCAGGCTGAATACTAGTTGTGCTTATTCTCAGGTACAAGTCAAATTATATTTTAGCTGACACGGTCTGACAAAGATCTATGTCTGTTTGAACCAAGTCAAGTGAGCAAGTGTAGTGAACATGGATGTTGTGCCTAGGTTTGTGCCTGATATTTTGAGAAAAATATTAAAAGGGGTACAAAATACAGTTGTGACCTTCTGAGTGTTTTTAATCTGTTTCAGAAGACTACACTTTGCACTCAAAACAAACTAAGAATGTTGCAATATATGAGGCCACAACAACTATTTTACGGGTTCTTGGCCTCCCACTAGCTTGCCTCTAACATAGTAACTGTGTCTTCCCTGAGATTTCAGAGTAGTGTCATAATGAAAGAAAACAAGCTTACTTGCAAGATATTAGGAATTGTTGACTTCATGATGCTTGCTGGCATCTTAAGAACAGACATGCAATGTCTCAAGCCAGCGTTCAACACACTAACTTAGGCAACAGCCGTATAAGGCAATATCTCTTCTCCATATTCATGATCCCTCCCTCCCACCCTGGTTTGGGTGCTTCCCAGCACTATAAGAAACAACAATCACAAGCCAAAGTATATCTGGAGAGTGGGAGAAGCACTCCTGCAAATGCAGCCTTTTCACACCCTTCACCCCCAATTTATGATTGGCTTCAGGAAAATCTGTGTTGTGTGGCATCTGATCAAGTATGGTCGAGGCCTGGATATGCATCATCTCTTCAGCATGTAACACAGTTAGCTGGGTAGAGGGTATGACTACCGTCCAGAATCAACACACCAGGCTCAAATAACAAATATGGAGAGTTTAGAGAATTTTAGTTTATTTGACCTATTGAACCCCCGTCATTAAGAAGAATCTAGAGGAAGAAGAGAATGATCAAAGCTTTATCCAGAAGGAACACAGAATTTCCAAAGTTAGCTAACTACAGATTCTGTCCCTTGAGCTGGATGCCCATTATAGCTCAGCCAAATGCCTTTTTTAGTATCCTCCTCTTTAAGCCTGCCTCACTAGGCTGGTTACGTGCCAGATTATGTGGAACTGACCATGCACTTCTTCTGCATTAAATATTTCGGAGCTGGTAAATTTAGAACAACCTAAAGAGCCATGTTATGTCTCTCTCTACTGCTTATCAAATTGGCATAAGGGTTAGAGACTTAAAACTGGGAGCTGGATTTTCCCAGAGGACTGAATTATTTAACTGTCAGCAATTTTGAGGTTCACAGTAAAGTAGAAATAATGAAATCTGCTTCTAGATGTAAAAGCGTCTTCCCAGAAGGCCAGAAGGAGTTTGCGGCTTTTTCTGTCTGTTGGGTGTTCGGTGCTGCCTAATACACACTGTTTATCTGACCTGAAATGTGGGAAGATTCTGCCATAGGAGAATAAATTCTGTATACATTTAAAAGGGAGGGTCTGCATGTGCTGATGGCTCCTTATGAGGGGATGGTTTGTGAAATTTGGTACATATTCCTCTCCTTTTTTAATTTTTAATTTTCGTAAGTATACTGTAGGTGTAGATACATGGAGTACGTGAGATATTTTGATACAGACATACAATGCCTCATAATCATATCAGGATAAATTGAATATCCATCACCTCAAACATTTATCACGTCTTTGTGTTACAAACATTCCAATTATACTCTTTTAGTTATTTTTAAATGTTCAATAAATTATTGTTAACTGTAGTTACCCTGCTGTGCTGTCAAAAGCTAGATCCTATTCATGCTATCTAATTATATTTTTGTACCCATTAACTGTCACCACTTCCCACTGCCCCCACTACCCTTCCTAACCTCATAACCATCCTTCTATCTTCTATATCTATGAGGTTTGATTGTTTTAATTTTCAGCTCCCACAAATAAGCGAGAGCATGCAAAGTTTGTCTTTCTGGGCTTGGCTTATTTCACTTAACGATGACCTCAATCCTGCAGTTTTCTCATCTGTAAAATAGGCACAGTAATGGCAAGGGCGTGTTCCTAACAGGGTTGTTGTGATGCGGAATTCAGTCAGAAGAGGGACGGGCTCAAAGTAAGTACTCAGGGAATGTTAACTATTCTTTTTTTTTTTAATTTTCAATGTTCTCTGGGTATGTTAACTATTTTTATTTGCTCATGGTGAAATGGAGAGAGCTGACAAGAAAATTTCCACCAACGAAATTTTTATGTCCTTTTTAAACATTGTCAAAGTTCTATTGAAATAGATGGGGAGCTTAAATAAAATTAATGAATCATGCATCAGAGTAACAAGAGTAATAATCATCATATTTTCAAAACAGTGGATTAGAAATGAAGAAAACCTTTTACTCCAACCAAGGAACTGGCATATTTTTGAAAGTGTGCTATCTGTCAGGCATTTGTAATGGCATCGACATCATATTTAGTCTTCTCTTCACCCTGGCACTGCTATCAGCACGTAATAAACTAAATCTCTAGTTAACAGAAGCTCTAGTGGAAAGCAGGATGAAAACGCAAGTCTGACAGCCCCGAAACTCCTCCTCTTCCACTAACTCCAAATACCACCACGTTCTTCCTTCCTCCTTAGGCCAGGCCTCAGTTTTCTTTCTGTGGTGTTGAAGCGCCTTCTCTCTGTGCTCCTCTCTTCTTCGCTCAGCAGAACTGCTTTCTGCCGCTGCTCCTGAACGCATGGGGTTTCCTGGATAAGGTGGATTTCATGGGAACTGCTGCAGGATGTGGCAGCTTGATGTGGGTTTTTGTCCAACTTTAGACAAATAACAAGCCTCTTATGTCCAATAATCAATGGCTAACTAAAGACTCTGGTTGTAGTTGTTAAATGAACAACAATGAAAGCCTTTCAAAAGTTACAGAGAACCAGTCAGAGCATAAATGGTAAAATTGTGACTGAATGTGTGTGTGCACCTGCGTGTGTGTGTGCACCTGCGTGTGTGTACCTGCTTGTGTGTGTGCACCTGCGTGTGTGTGTGTACCTGCGTGTGTGTACCTGCTTGTGTGTGTGCACCTGCGTGTGTGTGTGTACCTGTGTGTGTGCTGGGGGAGGGGGTTGTCCTTGAAGCTGTCTCTGCATTCTTATGAAGCTCCAGTAATAAACATTTGTGTTCACCTGGCTTACTCAGCATGCTGCTGCAATTGCTCTAAGATATTTCACGCTGTTTGGAAGAGGGGGATTTAGACCCGTGAGTCAGGGGGAAGACTGAAGTTTACCGGAGGTGCGGAGCGGGGAATTCCCAGTTGGAAGCTGTCTGATAGCCTGGACTTGAGTATAGAACAGATCCAGGTTCAAAACTTGTGCTGCTTTTAAATAACTGTATGACGTTGGACAGCTTACTTAACCCCTTAAGCCTTGTTTCTTCCTGTGTAACAGGAAAATAACCGTATCCGTGTTACAAGATTCTCTGTGATGATCAATGAAGTAATGAGAATCAAGTACATGGAACATAAATTAGATAGTGCCTAGTGAACAGTGATTATTAATGTGCACTAATTTATTATTATCTTTTAAAAATTTCAACTTTTATTTCAGATCCAGGGGGTGCATGTGTAGGTTTTTTACCTGGGTATATTGTGTGATACTGACATTTGGTGTACAGTTGATCCCATCACCCAAGTACTGAACATAATACACAATGGTTAGTTTTTCAACCCCTGCATCTCCTTTCTCCATCCTCTTTTTGGTAGTCCTCAGTGTCACTTATGGCCATCTATATGTCCATGAGCACCCAATGTTTAGCTCCCACTTATTAGTGAGAACATGCAGTATTTGGTTTTCTGTTCATGCATTCATTTGCTTAGGATAATGATCTCCAGCTGCATCCATGTTGCTGCAAAGGACATGATTTTGTTCTTTTTTTTGGCTGCATAGTATTCCAGGTATATATGTAGCACATTTTCTTCAGCCAGTCCACCATGGATGGACATCTAGGTTGATTTCACGTCTTTGCTATTGTGAATAGTGCTGTGATGAACATATGAGTGCGTGTGTCTTTTGGTAGAATAATTTATTTCCCAGTAATGGGATTGCTGGGTTGAATGGTAGTTCTCCTTTAAGTTCTCTGAGAAATATCCAAACTTCTTTCCACTGTGGCTGCACTAATTTACACACCCACCAACAGTGTATAAGCATTCCTTTTTCTCTACAGCTCACCACCATCTATTGTGTTTTGACTTTTTAAGAATAGCCATTCTGACTGATGTGAGATGGTATTTCATTGTGGTCTTGATTTTCATTTCTCGGATGATTAGTGATGTTGAACATTTTTTTTCATGTTTGTTAACTGCTTGTATGTCTTTTGAGAAGTGTATGTGTTCATGTCTTTTGCATTTGTATTCTTCTGTTTTTATTGGGCCTTCTAAAAATGAGATTATTTGTTTTTTTGCTGTTCAATTGTTTAACTTTCTTATAGATTCCAGATATTAGACCTTTGGTGGATGCATAGATCATGAATATTTTCTCCCTTTCTGTAGGTTGTCTGTTTACTCTGTTGACCGTTGTTTTGCTGTGCGGAAGCTCTTAAGTTTCATTAGGTTTCACTTGTCAATTGCTTTTGAGGACTTAGTAATGGATTCTTTCCCAAGGCCAGCCAATGTACAGAATAGTGTTTCCTAGGCTCTTTTCTAGGATTTTTTTTATATTATTTTATTTATTTATTTATTTATTTTTTGAGACGGAGTCTCCCTCTGTCTCCAGGCTGGAGGGCAGTGGTGCGATCTTGGCTCACTGCAACCTCTGCCTCCCAGGTTCAAGAGATTCTCCTGCCTGCCTTCAGCCTCCTGAGTAGCTGCGACTACAGGCGTGTGCCACTACACCAAGCTAACTTTTGTATTTTTTAGTAGAGACAGGGTTTCACCATGTTGGTCAGGATGGTCTCAATCTCCTGACCTCGTGATCCACCCATCTCGACCTCCCGAAGTGCTGGAATTACAGGCGTGAGCCACCGTCCCCAACCCTCTTCTAGGATATAGTGTGAGGTATTACACTGAAATCTTTAATTCATCTTGAGTTTTTGTATATAATGAAAGATATGGGCCCAGTTTTATTGTGGCTAGCCAGCCATCCTAGCACCATGTATTAAATAGGGAATCCTTTCCCTATTGCTTGTTTTTGTTGACTTTTTTGAAGATCAGATGGTTGTAGGTGTGCAGCTTTACTTCTGTTCCATTGGTCTATGTCTGCTTTGTACCCATACTATGCTGTTTTAGTTACTATAGCCTTATAGCATAGTTTGAAGTTGGGTAATGTGATTCGTCTGGCTTTGTTCTTTTTGCTTAGGATTGCTTTTGCTATTCAGGCTTTTTTGTGGTTGCATATGAATTTTAGAATAGTTTTTTCTAGTTCCGTAAGAAAATGACATTGGTAGCTTGATAGGAATAGCATTGAATCTGTAGATTGCTTTGGACAGTGTGGCCATTTTAACAATATTGATTCTTCCAGTTCATGAGCTTGGAATGCATTTTCATTTGCTTGTGTCCTCTATGATTTCTTTCAGCAGTAGTTTATAGTTCTCCTCGTAGAAATCTTTCATGTCCTTGATTAGATGCATTCCTAGGTATTTTACTTTGTTTTTTGTGGCTATTGTAAATGGAATTGTGTACTTGATTTGGCTCTCAGCTTGAACATTATTGGTGTGCAGAAATGCTACTGATTTTTGCACATTGATTTTGTATCCTAAAACTTTACTAAAGTAATTAATCAGTTCCAGGAACCTTTTGGCAGAGTCTTTAACGTTTTCTAGGCATAGAATCATATTGTCAGCAAACAGATATAATTTGACTTCTTATTTTCCTATTTGGATGCCTTTGATTTCTTTCTCTTGCCTGACCGCTCTGGCTAGGACTTCCAGCACTGTATTGAATAGGAGTGGTGAGAGTGGACGTCATGTCTAGTTCCAGTTTTAAAGGGGAATGCTTCCAACTTTTACCTATTCATGATGTTGACTATAGGTTTGTCATAGAGAGTCTTATTATTTTGAGATCTGTTCCTTTGATGCCAAGTTTCCTGCGGGTTTTTAATCATGAGGGAATGTTAAATTTTATTGAAAGTTTTCCCTGTGTTTATTGAGATGATCATATGGTTTTTGTTAATTCTATTTACAGAGAGAATCACATTTATTGATTTTTATATGTTGAACCAACCTTGCCTCCTAGGAAAGACGCCTACTTGATCATAGTAAATTGACTTTTTGTGTACTGCTGGATTTGGTTTGCTAGTATTTGGATGAGGATTTTTGCATTTGTCTTAATCAGGGATATTGACCTGTATTTTCTGTTTTTATTGGGCCTTTGTGCACTAATTTAATTAGCAATGCCAGATATTCATAAACAGCAATGTCTTCCTGGGTCACACGGTGGTATCATAGATCTTTTCCTTAACAAGTATCTATTGAAACTTTACTGTTTAGAAACAGTTGCATGCACACTGTAGCAGCAACTTGTACTCTCCTGAGAGTAGACACTTCTTGTCAGTGTAATTCAACCACACTTCACAGCTCTGAGAAGATATGTAATCATCGACATAGAATTTGATGGACAAGGTGGTGGAAGGATTTGCATAGTCAGCTCCTTCTCATTTTTTAGGTTTTGCACAAATACCACCCCCTGGGAAGGAACTTCCTTGACCATGATCTCTCAAATACCCCTAACTTTACCCATAACCCAGCCAGCTGTAATCTCTTTCCTTTAGTATAATTTGTTTATAATTTTTTATTTATTAAATAATACATTTAATAAATAATTTTTTAATTATTTTTTGAGCTGTTTTAGGTTCTCAGGAAAATTGAGCAGAAAGTTCCTATATATCCTCTCCCTCTCACCACATACACAGTCTCCCCACTATCAGCATCTTAAACTGGAATAAGACATTTTTTACAATTTTGGTGAACCTGCATTGACACATCATTATCATCCAAAGTCCATAGCTTACATGAGGGTTCTCTCTAGGTGTTATACATTCTATCAGTTTAAACAAATGTTTAATGACATGTATCCACCTTTATAGTAACATGCAGCATACAGTAAGCCCTCCATACTTATGGGTTCTACATCTGTGGATTCAACCAACTGTGAAACAAAAATACTTTTTTAAGAAATTGACAGTTGTGTCTATACTGAATATGTACAGACTTCTTTTCCTTATTCCCTGAAAAATATTGTATAACAACTATTTACATAGTATTTGCATTGTAGTAGGTATTATAAAGAATCTAGAGATGATCTAAAGTACACGGGAGAATGTTTATGGTGATATGCAAATACTAAACCAGTGTATGTGGATTTTGGTATCCATAGGGGTTCTGGAACCCGTCCCCCAGCAATACTGAGGGATGACTAGTTTCACTGTGCTTAAAATCCTCTGTGCTTTGCCTATTGATCTCCCCGTCTTCACTAACCCCTAGCAACCAGTGACCTTTTTTTTTCTTCTTTTCTAAGCTGACCTATTATAATTGTACATATCTGTGGGGGTACATTGTGATTTTGCAATACGTGTGATGTATATGATCAGAGAAGGGTAATTAAGATATCCATTATCTCAAACATTTATCATTTTCTTGTGTTGGGAACATTCAATATCCTCCTTGTAGCTATTTGAGACTATATATTATTATTAACTATAATCATACTACAGTGGTATAGAACACTGAAACTTACTCTTCCTATCTAGTTGTAATTTTTATGTTTTAATAGATCTCTCCCTATTTCCCCTGTACCGCTACCCTTCCCAGCCTGTAGTATTCTCTGTTCTAATTTTAACTTCTATGAGATCAGCTTTTTTAGCTTCTATATATGAATGAAAACTTTAACTTTCTACTCCTGGCTTATTTCATTGCATGTAATGCCCTCCATTTCCATCCATGTTGCTGTTAATGACAGATTTTATTCTTTTTTATGACTGAATGGTATTTCGTTGTGTATTTATATCATATGTTCTTTATCCATTCATCAGTTGTTGGACACCTAGATTGACTCCATATTTTGGCTATTGTGAATAGTACTGCACTAAACATGGGGTGCAGATGTCTCTTTGATATTGCTAATTTCCCTTCCTTTGGATAGATGCTCAGTAGTAGGATTGCTGGGTTGTACAGTAGTTCTATTTGTAGTTTTTTGAGGAATCTCCATACTGTTTTCCATAGCGGTGGTATGAGTTTACATTTTCATCAACAGTGTGTAAGAGTAACCTTTTCTCTGCATCCCTGCCAGCATTTGTTATTTTCTGTATTTTTGATTACAACCATTATAACTGGAGTGAAGTGATACTTCATTGTGGTTTTGAGTTGCATTTCCCTGTTGATTAGTGATGTTGAGCATTTTTTTCATGTTTTTTTTTTTTTGGCCATTTGCACATCTTCTTTTGAGAAATGTCTTTTCAGTTCATTTGCCCACTTTTAAATGGAATCGTTTGGTTTTTGCTGTTGAGATGATGTTTGAGTTTCTTGTATATTCTGGACATTAATCTTCTGTTGTATGAATAGTTTGCAAATATTTTATTTCATTCTGTAGGTTGCCTTTTCACTTTGTTGATTATTTAATACTACCCAAAGCGATCTATAGATTCAGTGAAATCTCTATCAAAATACCGATGATATTCTTCACAGGATATTTTTTAATCATAAAATTTGTATGGAACCACAAAAGACCCCAAATAGCCAAAACAATTCTGACCAAAATGAACAAAGCTGAACACATCACACTACCAGACTTCAAAATGTATTACAAAGCTGTAGTAACTAAAATAGCATGGCGTTGTTATAAAAACAGACACATAGACCAATGGAACAGATGACAGTGCCCAGAAATTAATCCACATATCTACAGCCAACATTTAATTTTTGACAAAGGCTCCAGGAACACTCATTGTGGAAAGGACAATTTCTTCAATAATTAGTGCTGGGAAAACTGGATAGCTATATGCAGAAGAATGGAACTAGATCACTGCTTCTTTTCCTACACAAAAATCAACTCAAAATGAATCAAAGACTGAAATATAAGACCTGAAACTGTAAAACTACTAGAAGAAAACATAGAGAAAACAATTCAGGACATTGGCATGGGAAAGGATTTTATGAAAAAGACCTCAAAATCCAGGTAACAAAAGTAAATATAAACAAATGGTATTATATCAGACTAGCTACTAATTTTATTGTCACCATACTTTTTTTTTCCTATAATGTCATATAGTTGGATACTTTATTTTAAAAACATATATGTCACTATTTGTATTATTTACATATTTCATTATTTATTTTTTTCCATCTTCTAGAATGACAGCTGCATGAAAGCAGTCATTTTTTTACTTTTAAAATGTTGTATCCTCAGTGCTAGACTATGATTTTCTCAGAAAACTCTTCAATAAATACTTATTAGTTAATAAATAAGTAAATCTTCCCCCTATTAAAATTACTCTCATCCTTCTGCTAACATTAGAAACTGGTCATTGGAGATACTTACACAGTGGCAATAATAATATTGGTTGTCATTTTTATTATCTTAAGATGCCAGGCGCTGTGGTATACATTCTAAGTACATTATTTTATTCAATTCTCAAAACTACCTTCTGAGGTAGGTAACATTTAACAGGTAATATAGGTAGTATATAAGTAGTCTAGACAATTTTTAGGTACAAAAATGAAATTCAGAGAAGTTAACTTACTGAAGATCACATATTTAGTAAATGGCAAAGTTAAGGCCTAAATTCAGGACTGTAGGATTCCAAAGTTGACATTCTTTATTATTGTTATTATTATTATTCTTTAAGTTTTGGGATACATGTGCAGAACGTGCAGGTTTGTTACATAGGTATACAGGTGCCATGGTGGTTTGCTGCACCCATCAACCCGTCATCTACATTAGGTATTTCGTCTAATTCTATCCTCCCCTAGTCCCCCACCCCCTACAGGTTCTGGTGTGTGATGTTCCCCTCCCTGTGTCCGTGTGTTCTCATTGTTCAACTCCCACTTAGAGTGAGAACATGCAGTGTTTGGTTTTCTGTTCTTGTGTTAGTTTGCTGAGAATGATGGTTTTCAGCTTCATCCATGTCCCTGCAAAGGACATGAACTCATCCTTTTTTATGGCTGCATAGTATTCCATAGTGTATATGTGTCACATTTTCTTTGTCCAGTCTATCATTGATGGGCATTTGGATTGGTTCCAAGTCTTCTTAAACATGTTGGAATTTAGTGCAAGAGGAAAGTGTATAGCTAATCCATTCCACTCTTTGGATTTGAAATATTGTTGCTTAATCTAAGTGCCTTGATATTTAACTCTGGTCCATTTAATACTTACACATCTGCTATTTGCTGTGCCATGTGCTCTAAGGTATCACCTGACTTTTCTTAGAAATGCAGACTTTTAGCTGTACTCCTGGCCTGCTGATGCAGTATCTGCATTTAAACAAAATCTCCATGATTTGTATACATAAGATTTGTATACATGAGATATGTATGTTGAGAAACACCACACTCTAAGGAATATCAAGAGCCAAAACTCCCATGTCCTCGACTAGTGAGCAAACAAGGATCTTAGCTTTTAGAATACCTTGCACTTTAGGAGGCGACATAGTTATTCATGCTTATCACACTTGCTAGCACTCATAAACACTCAGAATTCTTACAAGTTACACAAGGAGTGAACTATCAGCCAGCTCGTAAGGCAGATAGTGTTGCTGAGGGTGAACAAGCCAGCCTCTAGCCCCTCGCCAGCATAAAATATTCTCTTACAGTAATGCATAGAAAATGCACTTTCTTTTTTTCTTGCTGTGATTCAGTGGTAGTGTGGGCATTTGGTGTCATGTTAGCTTTTCTAACTGTAGTTGAGTAGATTTCTGTAATACCAGTTAGACTGTAGCACTTCTGCAATTATGCAGTAATGTGCATTGCCAGGAAGGGCTGATATTTTACTACAAATCACAGAAGTGCTACTGGATGTCCACCAGGGAAGCTGTGGGTGGTCAATCTTAGCACAACTTGAGGCTGCTATGTTCTTACAATAGGGAACAAAGTGTTGAGTGTTTTCTAACATCTCTGGTCCATACAAACTCAATCTTCATTACCCACTTCACAGTTTATGAGCATTTATTTACACAAGGGAAAATGAATTTAGATACTCCAGGTAAGCCATCTATCCCAGCCTGTCTGCATCAAAATGCCAGATTGCCATCTCCAGTTTAGGCCCCCTCTTTTTCTGGTGTAAGTTGTATTTCAGTCTGAGGATGAATTCAGCACTTTAATCAGTGCATTTGTTTTCTGCTTCGTCATACACATAACTGGCAAGTCTGGCCAGGGCACTGTTTGCAGATGAAATCTGCCTGTGCCTGGAATGCAGAGTGGCAGTTTCTCCGATTTTTCTTCTCTTTCTCAGTCAACACAGCCACTCTTTCCATTTGTTTCCAGTTCTATGCACACTATAATTATGTATATTTCCTTTCATGCCACTTATACTTGTACATTTCTGCATCTAGGGTGAATGCAATTTATTCCATTTTCTCCTTTTTTTCCCTTTTGTGGCTCAAACTGTTGCCTTGTTCTTTCTCATTGATTCCTGCACTGCCAAACAGTCAAATAGAAATACAATATGTTGCACCTGACATCCATTTAAATCACCTGCCATGATGCTAATACATGCTGGTGATTTCTTAGTGTAGTAGTCAATGGAAAACTGTATTAGTATTGCGATAATATGCCTATATTTGCTTTTTCTGGAATATGCTGTGGTTTGGTACATGAACAATTCAATAAAATTGTGAGGATTTAGTGGGAATGAGTAATAACACTTCACCCAATATGTTCCTTAATGTTCAAATCCTAACAGTCCCAGCACACCCTTTTGCCCTTTCAATAAGTTAGGGTAGGAATTAGCTTTTATTGTGCACTCTCACTACTAAAGGCCCTGGATTAGGTACTCTATATGTACATTCTTAGTTTTACATATATTTTTGCTTAAACCTTACTAGAGATTAAAGTTTTAATATATACATATAATTTATTTTACAAGCAAGGAACTTAACATTCATAAAGTTAAGGTGATTTTTTTCAAGGTATCATAGCTGGTCAATGACAGAATGAAGATTTGATTGACTCCAGCATTTATCCACTTTCTACACACTATCTTCCTCTTTGCAAAATTTTAAATTCCAGAAAGTTTAGCGGCCTCCTTGCTACCTGATGCTGATTAATTGGGTGGAATAGAGTCTATTTTTAAAATCTTATTCAAAGTATTCACTGCAAAGCTGCCGTGTATAAATAATTGTGTGTGTATAAAATAGATGCTTTCTGTTATTTGTGAGTAATGTATTATGGGTCCAATTGCATTTTAAGAATCTTTTAGCTTATCCTAAATCCTCATGGCATTTTTAATCTAGTTTTCATTGTGTGTCCGTAAATAATCCTGGTGAGCAAGACTAAAGATCGAGTGCTAGCCCTGGCTTTGCCATATGTTTGCTTTGTATCCTAGGGAAAGACATATCAAGGCTCTAATACTTAACTTATTTATCTGTAAAGTAGAGTAATACACATACCCTATTCACCTCACAGGATTGTTGTATATACTGAATGAGATAATGAATATGAAAGGCTTAGGAAACCACAATCATACATAGAAATGTATCATTGTAAGTCATTGGGTGTTTGCCAGGTCCATAGCATTCTGCTATGTTAGAAACTGCACTGAGGAGGCTACTAGGATTTCCTTGCCTTCAAAGAAGTTAAAACATAGACAAAAAAATGTAGTCATTGAACAAGGTCTTGACATTTTCATAAATTTACAAAAATTACTCTTATTGTTTTCAATATCATCAGCAGTTGATTCTCAGGTACAGCAGATATCATGAGAAATACTATTAATTATTAATATGTTGTAATTCACATTTTAAGAGTATATTATATTATATTTTTGAGTCAGGGTCTGGCTCTGTCACCCAGGCTGGAGTACAGTGGTACGATATCAGCTCACTGCAACCCCCGCCTCCCGGGCTCAAGCCGTCCTCCCATTTCAGCCTCCCAAGTAACTGGGACTACAGGCGTGCACCACCATACCCAGCTAATTTTTGTATTTTTTGGTAGAAACAGGGTTTCACCATGTTGCCCAGGCTGGTCTTTAACTTCAACTCAACTAATCCACCCGCCTCAGCCTCCCAAAGTACTGGGATTATAGGCGTAAGCCACCGTGCCTGACTTTAAAAGTTTTTAAAAAATAAATCTTACTTTACTAGGTCTTGCATTCAACTTGTCAAATTGCTACAGTGGAAAATGCCTTCTAATCTACCAAGACCAAATTCAAAGCCTACCACTTACTACAACAATGACTGTCCACGTGTGGTCCCTGCACTAGCAACATCGGCATCGTCTGAGAAATTGTTAGAAATGAGAATTCTTGAGTCTCACCCCAGGCCTACTGAGTCAGATACTCTGGGGTGTAGCCCAGCAATCTGTGTTTTAACAAGCCCTCCTGGAGATTCTGGTACATGTTCAAGAGTAAAACCCACTGCTCTACTAAAACCTCAAGGTATAAGTCAGACGTTAAGAACTCAAAAGCTCACCGAGGCCAAGAAGGACACATGAACGAGGGAAAGGACTGGAAATAAGATTATCAGGAGTGGGAGGAGGAAATTGTGTGGAATTGGAGAGCTGCCCTTGCTTAATGGGAGCAGCTCGTGATTATTCTAGACATTGGTTGCCATTTAGGAATGTGAACCAGGTCCAAATATAATTTTCCAAAAGATGAAAGAAAACATGACTGTCTTACAAATATATAGTGAACGTGTCAAAGATTAATTTAACTCGGAATAAGAATTTAGTAAGATGACAGCTGGTTCAAAGGAGAAAATCAGAGGCTGGAATATTTATACAGTCAACAGAAATAAGAATACTGAAAGAAGATAAAGTTAGTTAAAAAAAATTGGTTAATACCCTACAAGGAAACGAAACTGTTATCTATGGAGTTATTTATTCTATTGTACAAAAATACTTTACAATCACTCAGTCTTCTACAAGTTGGCATCTAACTTTATAGACTTGTAACTCTAATCAATAGTACACAGTAAATCTAACAATATTGCATCACTAGAGTCTAGGGCCTAGCTTGTCTAGGGCCTAGACAATTGTATAAATCTTAGGCAGGTATCTTAGTCCATTTTCTATTGCTGTAACAGAATATCACAGATTTGGCAATTTATAAATAAAAGAAATTTCTTTCTTACAGTTCTGGAGACTGGGAAGTCTAAGACTGAGGGGTTGCCTCTGGTGAGAACCTTCTTCCTGCATCATAACGCGGCAGAAAACCTCACGTGGTGAGAGGACAAGAGCATGTCAGCTCACGTCTCTCTTGCTCTTCTTGTAAAATCACCAATCCCATCATGGGGGCCCAACTCTAGTGACCTTATCTGATCCTAATTGTCTCCCAAAGGCCTCATCTCCAGAAGCCATCAACGTATGAATTTGGGGATTACGTTTCCAACACATGAAATTTGGGGGGTATATTCTACTATGATTGAATGAACATGCCATAATCCCTTTGTCTTATTTCCAAGGCCTGGATAATTTTTTCCTAACAAGCAAGTGTGACAGATCTTCTACCTTTAAAGGAAAACTGAGATCAGGATTTATATGTGAAATTCTTTCTTAAATAAATATAGGCTAAATAAAGTGTGCTTGAGGACTGGCAACTGTGGATTGCCACCTTGCAAACCAGGTATAAACCATTATTCAATTTGTGGACTCTAAAAATAGCCTATTCATCATGTGATGACACTCATTCTATTCATTGTATCCATCGTGTGCAGTTATGCGCCCCATGTTTCACTATTAAAGCCTGTTATCCAACTTTTGAAAATAGGCAGTCTCCTGTTCAAATGTCCTTACCAGACATTTCAAGCCTCAGCTCTACTACGTTCTTCAGAAAATTTCAGCAGATTTGCTCCTTTTGCATAACTTTACTGTAACAGACAAGCTGCTTACCCTCTTAATATTTAAGCAATTAAAGGCAAGACTGAGAATGAAAGTGTCTAGACAAAGTAAGACCAAAACCGTTTAAATCCTTCTTACAATATTCTTAGGCAGAGGAATGCAATTTGAGGATTTTTATAAAAAGAGGACTTTTTTTCCTGGTTTTTCCTTTGTTCTGGAGCCTTCTACCATTTGAGCCAGTATCTTTCAAGCCTCAGAGCGAGGGCAGAAGCACCCCAGAACAAAGAAATCAATGCCTAGCTTTGAATTGAAAAATGAACTTTTAAAAGTGCACCACAGAAAAAAATAGCTTTGAAACCCAATGCAGGCTTCTTGTGAGATTGTTTTTTGGTTTGTTTGTTTGTTTAGTTACAAAGATTGATTTTGCTAATAAAGATTCAAAGTTTGGTGAACTCTCAATTTAGAGTTTGTTCATCCATTCATTCACTCACTCTACAATTATTTACTGAGTATCTATAAAGTGCCAGACACTGGGTATAGAGTAGCAAATAAAATAATGTGTTCTCATGAAGTTTATGTTCCGATGGGTGGAAGTGAACATATATCAGCAAATAAACAAATATTATGTCAGGTGATAATAAGTGCCGTGGGAAGAAGAGGCAGAGAGAAGGAGAAGAGGGTCACAGAGGGCGTAGGGTTGATATTCTATATACGATCATGAGGGAAGGTCATGCAGATGCATGGTAGCCGACCAGACCTGAAGGCAGTGAGGAAAAAGATATCTGGAGTCTAAGCAAGGGGGACAGCTTGTGCAGAGGCCTGAGGCAAAAGACAGCTAGAGCAGAGTGTTAGAGAGGAGGCAGGAAGGGCAGATAATATAGGGTTTCCTGGGTCAATATCAGAACTTTGGATTTTATTAAGAATGAAGGGAAAACCAATGAAAGATTTTGCAGAACAGAAGGGTGATGCTATGTAAGTTGCATTTTAAAGGGATCACATGGCTGCTGTTCTGAATATAGATTCTAGAGAACCAGAAGAGGAAGCAGTTAGACCTGTGAGGAGGCAATTACAGTAGTGCAGGTGGAGGATGATGGTGGCTCAGACCATCATTGTAATGGCGGGCAGGTGAGGAATTATCAGCTTCTGAATGTATTTATCGTAGTGAGTCAGGACCATGTGACACCAAAGGAGACAATTTTGTGCCTAATGGGCAGGAAGTAGCACTAGAGGAGCGATGAGTCAAGCTGAGGTGTACTGAGTCTCCGTGAAATGCTCAACCCCTCTTTCCTTTGCTTGATACCCAGCTCTGGAGACAAAGGGAAGATGGAGACCCTTGGAGAAGTTTGAGGGGATTCTGGAACAGAGGTTTTGGTTTTGGTTTTGTTTTGCTTTACCTGCAAGGACAACTGCGAGCCCTGTGGACTATCCTGTAGCCTGCGTGATAGTGTGATGGTAGAGGAGCAACAACTGGGTGCAGAGCTTGGGAAGATGGACAAGAGTGTTGCTTCTCAAATTCCTATACATCCCGCATGGTGAACAACCAAAAGTTTCCCATAACCCTAAGAAAGAAATAACGATAGGAGGGGAAAAAAAGCCAGCAAAAAAGAAGGATCTGTGGCTAGGATCAGGAGGATACAGTTTGCAAATACCACTTTACCAGGACCCGTGACAGGGCCGGAGATGCTGGTAGCAGTAGACAAATAAGATAGGATTCCAATACCTAGAACCAGGTAGTTTGAAATTGCTACAGGGGACACCAGCAAAGACAGGGACAAATAACGAAGACACAATCTCCTCTCCCAAAGAGGAGGGTTTGTCCTAACAGAGCTTTGTAAAATGTATGCAGTCTTCATCAACAAGACAACACGGATGAAACAACTTCAGACAAGATGTCTGTTTACTCTGTCAGGCCCAAGTTGAATGGGGAGCAATTATAATTCTAGAATTTTGAACTAGATAAGAGTATCCAGGTATCCAGGGCTACTTGTCCTAATAGAGATTGTTTTCCCCTGCCTAATCTCTTTTTATTGTCCACATAGCCTGTAGCAAAACAGAGTAGCAAGAGTAGTCACTTATAAGTAGTTTTTCTTATAATTTTTTTTCTGGCTAAACCACTGAGATTAGGTACTGTGGCAAAAAAAGAAAAAAAATGCTTAGCTTCCAATTTTATTTGTGGTAGGAATAGTCTAGTCCCAGCTTTCCCTCTACCCATACCCCTCCTTCATCCTTCCTTCCCCCATCCTTCCCCGAAGTCTTAAGATTCTCTGTCTGTAACGTGAAGGGCTTGTGCAGAAAATAATTACAGTTCCTTTAATTCCAAACATGGTGGACTTTCTATTGCCACTTAAGCATTTCCAGCTATACCATCCCCTTTCCTGTGACTCACCTCACGATGCCTTGCTTATATTCGGTACTAAATATCTCTTCGCCTTATGAGTAAATGATGCATGAGAAAGTTGACTGCAGCCTGAGCCCACTGTCGTGCCTTGCTGGAGGTAAAGGGCTTCATGGACCTTGGCCTGAACCCCATTGGAACCAGATTATAAATAAGCCACAACCAGCTTATTTCCTAACTCTTTTTCCTCAGTGCTACCACTTAGCTACTTTCTGGTTTAGTCCTGTAGAAAGAACAATAGGCACGTTTCTCATTCCTTCTCCTTTCCTTCATTCGCAGCTGTTTTAAGGCATAAAAACTGGGAGCTGAGCACGTCCAGAAGTGAAAGATTCTCTCATGATGACAAATTGAGTCTCTATTTTTTAAAAATGTATGTAAGAGTCCTCAGAAGGGCTAATAAGAAACTTCCAACCCCCAGGAGCACTCAAGTAGAAGATGGATAGAGGACACTTCTTAGAGCAGCGCTGCTGCTTTGGTCTGACTGTGCCTATGAGGGAACTGGGTTTTGCCTGGTCTCCATAGATACTGCCTTCTTCCCTGACTTTATCTTAGACTCACACTACGTGTTTCCAATATGAGATAGCAAAGCACATGAATAGAAAATGAAGAGAGGTGATCTGATTGGACTGAGGAAGGCAAGGCCTCTTGAGACATAGACAGTTTGGTGTTTTGTTAGAAAGTGATATGCATGGGAGGAAGATGGAGAGAGAGAACTGTGAGCAAAGGGGAGCAGAACAAGGTTTATGTGACAAACAGCAAGCTATCAGGTCATCACTGTGACTGGAGCTGTTTTTGTTGTTTGTTTTATTGCGACAGAAACTTAAGTTGATGGTGCCACTTTCGAGAGGTTTAAAATCTAAGGCCAAGAAGTCTGTATTTCACAAAATCCATAATTCAAGAAAATGTGGCAAGGTCCATGTGATTATCTGCTAGATGTGTGGTACAGAGAGGAGTGGAACATGAGTAATCGTGACCCAAACCTCCATCTTTGGTCTTGAAGCAAAAGGAAGTCATTTGTTTTAAAGATGGATGTATAAATAATTTATGTTGATAATTTTTGTGCAGCACTTGACTTCTATGGGGTTTTTGATTCAGAATAAATGCTTATCTACATGATTTCATTTATTTGTTCTGCTGAAAAAGTTGTTTTCCTGCTAAAAAGAAAAACCTTCAAGTGTTTGTAAACCTTTCTGATTATCAGTAGAACATATCAGCAGTTCTACTGATATGTCCACAAAAAATAGGGATAAATTAATTTGAAAGTAGGAATTTAATTTCCTGAGAACTGTATATATTTTCTGAAGGAATTAAGTATTTATAAAGTATGACAATGTGCAAGGCAGTTTAGGCTTTACAATTTTTTTTTCATGGTCTGAAACTTTTCTCTTTATCTGTGTTCTGATTTTATATATTTCCCTGGTTCCATACATATACTGGTTCTAGAATGAATCACTACAGTGTCTAGTTTTACACTCATTTGTGCATGAATTTGATAACTGAAGCCTGAGTTTTAGGTTAAATACAGTGGAAGGGTGGAAAGAGCAAAGGACTTTGAGAGAGAAGAACCAAGGTTGGAATCCCCACTCTACCACTTTAGAGTCCAGTGGCCATGGGCAATTAAAAAAAATCCCCCAAGATCACTTTTTTTCTCATCTGTGTAGTAGTAAAAACAATACCAACCTCCATCTTGGTAGAGAAGGGAGATAAGAGTTTCTCTCATAGGTGCTGAACAATCGCTACTCTTCCCTCTTCTCCTTTTCCATAAAATATATTACTTGCTTGCATAGTCTTTCGCCTAAAAATTGTCATTTTCTCTGAAAAGTCCACCTACTGTATGACCTTAAGAAAGTGATTTCTGTACTCTGAGCATCAGTCACTCTTTATGTAAAGCGAGGGACTAAAGGAGGTTGCTAGGGGACCTTACTTCAATTAGTGCCATTCAGTGAGCTTGGGGGATGTCACCTGCTTCTTGACTCCGCTCTTCCTTGACTGTGCATTTTCTTCCTCCATCCCATGAATCCTACAGAGTTGCAGTGTGGCTTACATAATGGGTGTTCTGTATCAGATATCCTGGACTTGCTGATAAGATTTAAGCCTAGAAATAAGTTGATAGAATTTGCTGAGACCTACTCATGGAGCACGCAGTGTTTTTCCTCTTGTTAGCTAACTTTCTTTTCCATTCCCAAACACTGTGATTTGCAAGTCTTTAAGAATCTTATATCTTCTGACAATTTAGCACAACCTGCTTGTATAAAATGGTGTTATACAATCCAGTAGCAGTTCTTTTTAAAAAAAAAGTCTTAGGACTTTTTTTTTTTTTTTGAGATGGAGTCTCACTCTGTTGACAGGCTGAAGGGCAGTGGCGCAGTCTCAGCTCACTGCAACCTCTGCCTCCTGGGTTCAAGCAATTCTCCTGCCTCAGCCTCCTGAGTAGCTGGGACTACAGGTGTGCACCACCACACCCAGCTAATTTTTGTGTTTTTAATAGATGGGGTTTCACCATGTTGACCAGGTTGGTCCCCATCTCTTGACCTTGTGATCCACCTGTCTTGGACCCCCAAAGTGCTGGGATTACAGGCGTGAGCCACCGTGCACGGCCAATTGTATTAGTTTTTAATAGTAAATTCCTAAGGCCAATATTGCTGACTTGTATGTTTTAAACACAATAATTGTTGTTATTAGCTTGAAAATAAGCGAATAAAATGTGAAATGTTTGACCCGGCTGATACAGGTTTCTAGTGACTTCTATCGCACACACCCCTAATAGTCTCAGCACTTGGGTATTCTGTTATAGAGCTCAAGAAGTGGTCACAAATACATACCACAGCTAATAAGGTAAGACGATAATATGTTTCATTCTTTTACTCTCTAGAACAAACATTATAATTACTAATTTACCTCTTACCTAAAGAAAAATCCCAAGAATTCCAGAGTGCTTTAATGTAGTGGAAAGTGAACTCAAATAAGAAGACCTGGGTATAAATGCCGTCTCCCAGTTTCTAGCTGTATAGCCTTGGTGAGTTAATTTGAGTTAATTTTCTGAGCTTTAGCATCTTCATGTATAAAGTAGGAATAATAACCCTGGTATCCCAGGATGTTGCATGGATTAAAAGAGTTGATACATGTGAAATAACACTGTAAAGTCTAAAACACAAAAGTTAGCATTATTATACAATAACTTCTTTCTGGTTCCTAACACCATTACTGTTATTGTTTTAATTTTATTTAATTTTTATCCAGATGCTGAATTATTTAATATGCCACTGTTTCGTAAAAACTTCTTTCTTGTTCCTAACACCATTACTATTATTGTTTTAATTTTATTTAATATTTTTATCCAGCTGCTGGATTCTTTAATATGCCACTGTTTCATAAAAGAACTTCTTTCTTATTCCTAACATCATTACTATTATTCTTTTAACTTTATTTAATTTTTTTATCCAGATGATGGATTCTTTTTTTTTTTTTTTGAGAGAGTCTCACTCTGTGGCAGTGCAGTGGTGTGATCTCAGCTCATTGCAAGCTCCGCCTCCTGGGTTCACGCCATTCTCCTGCCTCAGCCTCCTGAGTAGCTGGGACGATGGGCACCCGCCACCACGCCCTGCTAATTTTTTGTATTTTTAGTAGAGACGGGGTTTCACCATGTTAGCCAGGATGGTCTCAATCTCCTGACCTCATGATCTGCCCGCCTCGGCCTCTCAAAGTGCTGGGATTACAGGTGTGAGCTGCTGTGCCCGGCCTGCATTCTTTAATATGCCACTGTTGTTAAAAAGTGCTATAAAATACAAGGAAATCATAGATGCCCAAAGAAAGTCTATAGAGTGATGAAATAATTAAATTAGGTAACCAAAAGTGAAGGCAAAAATAAATGTATTATTTGTCTTTTTCGCCCATGTGTTAAGAAGGTGGTGCCCAAAGTTTTAGAATTAGAAATTCTTTTTCCTCACATTTTCAGATTTGAGATTATGTATGTATAATGAGAGAGAGGGTCTCCCCCGTCACCCAGCTGGAGTACAGTGGTGCAGTCATAGCTCACTGTAACCTTAAAGTCCTGAACTCAAGTGATTCTCCTGCCTCAGCCTTTTAAGTAGCCAGGGCTACAGCTGTGTGGCACCACGTCTGGAAAATTTTTATAAGATTAAAAATATGGTGACAGGGTCTCACTATGTTGCCCAGGCTGGTCTCAAATTTCTGGGCTGAACTGATCCTCCTGCCTCAGCCTCCCAAAGTGCTGGGATTACAAACATGAACCACCATGCCCAACCTGCGAGAGTGTCTTGAGTTGATTTTCAACATGAAATTATTTCTTTGTTATTATATGTAAACATAAGGCTGATATTTAGCTGTCACGCTTGTTAAACTATTACAATATATCCACATTCTGCTGTTCGAAGGCCCTCCTACTACTGCCACAACCTCTGCCAGGAGTGCCCTCTTCACAGCCCAGCAACTTATTCTCCGCTCCTAGAATAAGTGGAGGCCTCTAGAAACTTGTTTGATCACAAGGCGTTCATTCTGATTGATGACCCTGCAGAACGGATTAGTAACCATTTGGAGTACCACTCTTACCAAGTTCTATATTGAGGATTAAGTGGCTGCATTACTACCAGAAGGTAATGTCTTTTCATTAACAGAAATGCCAGATAGAGCAGTTATGAGCAGCACTTTCCCTTCAGATGCCTTGCTGGCATTCACCTTAGAGATTTAATTTCATTCTGAAATGGGTTTAGACCCATAGCTCTTATATATATTATTCTGAGTAGACCCCCCAGGGTCAGTGATTCCAAAAAAGTGTAAGAATTATCATATTAGACTCTTTCTAAAACAATACGTTATTAGATGTATAATGTAGAGACACAGGGGGAAATGTGTACAAATGGAAGCCATACTAACAAGAAGTACAGTTGTCAGCAGTTTAACAGAAAGCATTGTAACAAGACTTGAATGATTTTTTTTAAAAAGTCTAAGTGAGTGTGGACTAGTCTGCAGCAGGACATATGCACATTTCCAGCATAAACAAATGGATCTCTATGGCGTTACCTAGACTTACATTTATATTTACTAAAGCTTCTCTACGAAAATGAGAGGATGAAATTTAGTCTTTGATACCCACTTCTGGAGGAAAATAGAGCCTTCCTTGCTGGCTTCTTCCTTGATATCCACTTCTGGCGAAGTTATATTGCAACATCGGCTGTGTCAGAGGCAATCAAGCTATTTCTGGAGACACTAATGCCAATTTTCCAGGCACTGTTTTGGAATGATGTAATAATATTAAGATCAATAACAATAGCTGATTGTATAACTACATTTACTATTTGTCAGGTACTATACTGAGTTCTTTAGTTACATTCTTTCATTAAATCTTTGTAACAACCAATGAGATGGATATTATTATGGCCCATATATAGATATAGAAATTGAGGTTTAGAGAAATTAACTTGTGTAAATTTCCGGAGTTCATTAGGTAGCTCATAAGCAGGAATCCGGAGCTTTTGTAAGCTCATAAACAGAAATCCAATGTAGGGTAGTACACTGTCTGCTTCAGTATTTCAATTATTCCAGGTCTTCAGTTTTAGAAGATGTGATTTACCTGCTTGTTACTTTTGCTTGTCTTATCTGGGTTATATCCCCCCTCCCCTGAAAAATCACAAGTGCATGAGAAGCAAAGACTCATACCTTTTTATACAATTTGTGTATGTTGCCTTTCACGTGTATACTTGGTTAATTTTCATGTTTAGTAGTCATTATAACAATGATTTTTTTCTTTGATGGACTATTTCCCACTTACCAATGTCAAGATATTTTGATAATTTTGTTGAATAAAATATTTTCTCTTCATATGTTATTACTGCTACTACTGTACGCTTTCTTCACTAGTTCTTAGAAATGTTGCTGGATTTCAACTAAAAGTATGTAAATGCATTTAACTAAGTATAAGTAATCATGGGGTTTCATCGGTGAAGCTAAACTCTTAGACATAATGTTACATTGCTGTAAATACAGTTATCCCCTTCACCACCTCCATTCAAGGCAATTGACTATTGGCCCCAGGCTTCCACCTACAGTTGTTATTTTGCTGGTTGTGGGTGTTGAGGGGCTCAGGGAGTTCATGGAGGGCAAGATAAGGCTGAGCAGGAAATGTCAGGCAACCCCTCCTCAGAAAGTGTGGAGAAAAAAATTGGGTGCTGGTGTCCCCGGGATTCTACAGGCCCAAGCTCCTTGGGTCAAGCTGGTGAGATACATACCAGCTTGTTAGGTGTCTAGGAGTTTCAGCTAATCACTGAGCCTAGAATCTCTTATGGACATTAAAGTGGGAGCAGGAAACTTGCCACCAGGTTGTGCCAAACCACAACTAAGTGTGGGATATGATCTGTACTGAGATGCCTGAAGCTGCTCCCGCCCCTCACTCCTGCTTACAGCTGGAGAGAGGCACAAACATAATTACTATATATGCTAGAAAACATGGAGATTTATAGTTGAACAGACCTGGGTCATATCCTCTTGCTTCCAAGGTTTTTGTGGAGTCTAAAATAAGACAGGGGTCAGTGCAAGCAGGTAGGAAGCACAGTGCCCAGCATTTACCAGGCACTCCATAGTATTGTTTGGACCTGACCTAGAAAGAATCGACTTGGCCTGCAGTTTGTTTCTTAAATATTGAATTCACCTATGCTATTGCCACATGACTTTATTGAAAGCAGAGTAACTTTTTCTCACTTGATGTTGAATGTAACAAAATAAGCCTGTTTCCAGAATGAGAATTTTTTATCTGAAAATAACTGAACCACATCTTGTCTTTAACCAATTCACTGGCTTTAGCAAGGCACCCAGCGAGGGCCTGGCATACACTATTGAAAAGCAGATGTCATATCCCAGAGGTGTCTAGAGATGGGGATGGCATTCTTTGTGGAGGGACAGAGTTTTGTGGGCATCTTTACAATAATTTATCAATAGAGGAAAAGTGACATTGCATAAAAGCCCAAGAGAGGCTTGAGACCCGAGGAAGTGTCTCAGCCAAGCAGAGAGAGCAGAGAAAGGAAAGAACCTTAGACGCTGATAACAAGATAGCTGGAGGATCAGACAATACAGGGCAGCCTGGCACAATCCGGAAAGGTAGGAGACAGGAGTATCAGATTTTGTCTACAAACTGTGGTGATAAGGCCAGGGATAAAGGATAAATAAATACAGAAAATGTGGCTGACATTCTGGTATGCAACTAAAAGAGCCAAACCCCTATGTGACATTGTCTGAAAGAACCTAGGGCAACAGTAGGCAGCACATTCAATGTAGAGAACCTCAAACTCTGAACCCATTGCAGTCTGCTTCAGAGATGCTTCTGACTTGAGATAAGGCCTCAGTGTATCTCTGGACCTCTCTGGACCTCTGTTTTCCACAGGGATCTCTAATATACCTTCTAGATAAAAATTCTTATAATTATGTTATCATGATTAAAAATAAGAGGGCAAATAATATTCTTAATTGGTGCACATTTACAAGGCCGAAGAAGGTTGGCATACAACAGAGAAAAGGGCTATGGCTTTTCCATACTTGCAAGTATAGAGTCGTGCCCCCAGGAAATGCCCAGTGATTTGAAGGGGTAACAAGGGTATCAAAGAAACAGTAATTACTAAGGTTAATCTGCCAGTAATTATTCATCTGTTTTACTCCTTCTGAAACAGAGCATAGGCAATATCAGAGGGAAAAAAGGTGTGGGATGAAGCCAGCCCCACATCTCTTAAATGGCTCCTTATTGAAGTTAGAAATACCTGAATCATTAAACTCCACGATTCCATGGTAGATCAGTTTGATGTTCCTATGTATTTCTAAAGAAGATTATGAGCTCAGATTTTTTTTAAGTCAGCAGAACCCTATTCTTCACAGCAGCTCAGCGGGCTTTGTAAAGCTAGTCAGACTGCATTTTTTTCCAGGATTTAAATTAACAGAGAAAAAGATAAAACGATCATTTCAGAAGCAGCCTTTTAAGGCCTATAAAACAAGCTAAATCGAAAGTCAGGGTTAGGAGATAGAGGCTTTGTGAAATATGTCTGTAGAGACAGAAATCCAGTTACTGATGCCTCTCCTAGACACCTGTCTGAGTGTGGAGGCACAGGGGAACCGGTCAGATGGTCACGACTGTGACCTTGCTCTTCAATTGTAGGTAGGATGAAGTCAGGGGGTCTGAAAGTTACATTTTTTTCTGATCCATTTAAAAAAGATTCACATTTAGTATTCTGAAACTCAGAACTTCTTCAGTCTTTTTCTGCTATTATATGAGACTTAATATCCAAGTCTTGAATTTTTGAAACTGTTATTGTCAATTCAGAAGGGCTGAAAAGTACCACTAAAGCAAATCAAAGATAGGTTCACTCTCAGTGCCAAAATTATTTTTTAGCACCTATAACAATATTTTCTCTAGAAAAGGAAGAGCATCATATTGTGAAGATGCTTGAAAAGTATAAACTATTTTATGCAATAATATCATTAAACAATTCACATAGCTCATCTGATATCTTATGTACCTTCAATGTTTTCCACACTACACTAGGCCCCATGGAGAATATAAGAGAGCACAAAGCCAGTGATATTCGCCATTAACTTGCAGAGAAAATAAAGGTGTGTGTTATTTGAGGGAGTGTATACTTAGATAGCAAACTGGATATCACTTAGCAATGCATAAAATAAAGATTTGGAAGCTGGGGAAATCAGTGAGAACTAAGGATCTCTTCATGGAGGAGATGAGATGTTACCTAGCTCTTGAAGAAAGGGGATGGTCTGGAAAGATTGAGGAACAGATAAAATCTCATTTAGACCAGGCTATATGTGATGAGGGGGAAGGGAAGAAGGAACCAAATGAGCAAATTATAGAGTCAGGAATGAAAAGTGCACAGTGTGCATGCTTGTATTGAGGCTAGAGGTGTGAGGAAGGGAAACAGAGTGGGGTAGGCCTGGGGAGTACTTACCGAGAGCTCAGGTGTGGTAGTGTCAAATGAAGCTGAGAAGCTAGGCACATGCATTTGAACTGCCTCATTCATCTTCACCTTGATCCTGGTTCATACCCAAACCTTTATATCTATGTTCATAACGACTGTAAGGTACGGATTTTTTTTTTTTTCCACTAGCTGTGGAAGCATTTACTGCTCCATTTTCTAATCACCAACCACCAGGACTGAGATTCTACTTTGTTTCAGAGCTATTCAAGTCAGTTTAGCTTCTGACCCTTAGGACTGCTCTCACTTCTTACATGGCATTTGAAGTTTTCTTTTCATTTCTCTATGTGCTGGACCCGATCTCACAGTGCTTAGTAGCTGGAAGGTTTCATCCTTGTCAAAAGTCAGCCCATCCTCTTTATAACTTGCTAAGCTATGTATTAAGGTAGGAAATAGTAATCCAGTAATAACAATAAGTGAACATGATAAAGATACAAACTGTAACTTTAAGTTAGAGTTCCCCTCCTTTATAGGCTAACAATTCCCATTTATATTTATAGTATGTGCTTTAGAAGAAGATACGAAATAAAACATAACATTTTATTTTATGTTAACGATCTATGGCAGATTTGCTAGAATCCTAAAAATAACTTTATAGAGATTCTAAATACACAGCCACAATTATTTTTGAAAGCTTAAAACTATTTTTAAAGCTGCCATAATTTAGTAATTCTGAAATAAAATGGCAAAGTTTAATGCAACAGTGAACCAGGTTAACATCTATGCAGTTATATATAGCTGCTTAATAATCAAGAGTTTGTTTTGGGCCTAGAATAATTTTACTTTCCCACAAATCCTGAACAAATACAAATGTTGCAGAAATATTGTCAAATAGTAAAACATTGAGCCTATCAGGACATTTGAATACCCCGAAGAGAGTAATGCATTCATTGTTTTAAGCATTTTTATATTTATTTATAATCTTTTAGGTAACTAAACATAAGGATATTTTAGAGATAAATGTGCTCAGCACATTGAGTAATTAAGAATTCACCATGCCATATAGATTTGGATGCAGGAAAAATTTGAATTATAGTGTATTTAGATAAAAAAGCCATCATGCCATTTGGGTTCTAAAGAATGGAAAAATTTGAAGTCTTCTAAAAGATTTTCATTTACGTTTTAAAAATCTTCAAAGTCAACAGAGAGTGATGGGAGTTGAATATTTCAATGGAAGGGGAGAGAACACTTGGCCTCAATTATAGAGAGCATGACAAAGTCAAGAAATTTTAGAATGTCCAATTGTCCAGAGTTAATATTTTTGACATTTTTTTCATGTATTATTCCTGTGTATATATATACATATACATATATATGTATATACATATACATATATATATATATTTATATTTTAGAGAGGTGAGGTGTCATCATGTTGCTTAGGCTACAGTCTCAAACTCCTGGCCTCAAGACATCCTCGTGCCTCAGCCTCCCAAAGTTCTGGGATTACAGGCATAAGCCTCTGCACCCGGCTGTATTCCTGTCTTGTTTTTTTTTTTTTTTTTAAATGTGTGGAAATATATTTTAACAAGCTTTGAGTCTTATAATTCTCTACATACTTTATTTATTTAGTAATAAATTGTGTTTATTGGCCCACATCATTGAAAGTTTTCTATATAATGTTTAATGATAACAATTATCTATGAAACAATGATTTCATAATTAACCATTCCCTTCTCACTGAACATATTATGTCCAATTTTTCTCTATTATAAAAATAGAACATTTTAATAGACATTTTATACATATCTGATTATTTCCTTCATCTCAAATTACTGTTCAAAATTCGTGGACATTTTAAGACTTTTCCTACGTATTTCAAATCAATAAATCTACTTCAATTAAATCCTCACAACTTGAATTAGCGTCATTAAAATTCTTTATTGAGGCCGGACGTGGTGGCTCATGCCTGTAATCCAAGCACTTTGGGAAGCCAAGGCGGGCGGATTGCCTGAGGTCAGGAGTTCGAAACCAGCCTGGCCAACATGGTGAAACCCTGTCTCTACTAAAATTATCTGGGCACACTGGTGCATGCCTGTAATCCCAGCTACTCAGGAGGCTGAAGCAGGAGAATCGCTTGAACCTGGGAGGCGGAAGTTACAGTGAGCCGAGACTGGGCCACTGCACTCCAGCCTGGGTAACAGAGTGAGACTCCGTCTCAAAAAAAAGAAAAAAAAAACCCTCTTTATTGAGAAGGATTTTTTGAAAAGCCCCAATGTGGGACATAGACCAATTGCCCTCATCAGACATAAACTATGTGGAGTTAGACCTTAGGATCCCGGTATCTAAATATCACGACACATTTCCTTAGCAAGCTGCTCCACAGTTCAGCGGTCACTAGACGTTTCCTAAAAAAATTATTGAGTTGAATTTCAGGGAGAACTTGAAGCAGTTTTCATCTCTAATCAATTTTTTTAAATAAGGGATTACGTAATATTTGCAAAAAAAAAAAAAAAAAGTAGAAATTTTGACTCCATGATAAATTCCAGTAGCTTATTCTAATACCACACATTGGCTGTCACCTTTGTAGCCAGGGAGATAGCACACTGGAACTTGAAATTGATCACTGCGTAAGATCTTGCATAAAGTGCCTCACAAAAATAAGTAAGTAAATAAGCAAATAAAGAAGTAGGCTACAACATTGTATGTCCTGGATTTCTAAAAAAAAGTAAAAGGCAAGAGCAAGCATTGAATTAAAAGTCAAGAAGACCCTAGTCTTCCTCCCTCCCGATTGTAAGTTATTTGAGGTCAGGGAGCACGACGTCTGTCATCACCGTTTCTCTCTACTGCCTAGGAGAACGCCCAGCAAATGGCACTCAGTAAAAGCAGGTTGCCTGAATGAATGAGTGAATAGATAAAAGAAATAATGAATAAAGGAATACTGAGCTTGAGGCTCTTAGAAGAACAACATGTAGGGTCGGGTGCGGTGGCTCACACCTGTAATCTGGGCCTTTTGGGAGGCCGAGACGGTTGGATCACCTGAGGTCAGGAGTTCAACACCAGCCTGGGCAACATGGAGAAAACTGTCTCTATTAAAAAATGCAAAAAACTAGCTGGGCATGGTGGCACACACCTGTAGTCCCAGCTACCTGAGAGGCTGAGGCAGGAAAATCGTGTGAACCCCAGAGGCATTGAACCCCAGAGGCAGTGGTTGCAGTGAGCCAAGATCATGCCACCGCACTCAAACCTGGATTTCAGAGACAGACTTCATCTCAGTAATAATGATAATAATAACATGTGGTTTACAGCAACATGGAAACAGTGCTTGTGTGTCCTGAGCTTACCTATCCTCCGGGGGATATTTTCTTGGAGATACAGGAAGTGCCTACCCCAACAAATACCTCCACTCCTTGCTCAGGGACATATATGTACAATTCAGTTTTGACTCTCTTAAATGTGTCTTGAGAAATTAAACTTCGAATGGGTATGGGTTGTCTGCACAATTTTATCTTTCCTTTGTGTATGTGTGCGCGTTTTAAGAATTGCTTTTCATGGCACTGTAATCAAGCTTGTACCTTGAGAAGCGATAGAGATCTTACTTTTCTTTACTGGAAACAGGCTTATTACCAGGGTGCAAGTTAACCTTTTCCCAAATAGGAAAATGTTTCCTCAAAATGAAGACACATCATAGATGGAAACAACATTGAAACCCTGTATTTTAAAGATTGTTGTCTATTTCAGAAAAACCTTAATGATGAACATCAGGTACTTGAAAAAGAACTAGTGAAAATCATTAAAAGAAAGGAGAAAAAGAAATTATAAACTTAAAGGAGTGTTGGAATGAAGATTTGGTGATAGACATTTTACAAACCAAGGCAGCGTGGGAGGTCTTCAATTTGTATTTTTAAATGTGAGCAGATGGGCTGAGCATTCTTATAGAAAGTGGATGTGTGTGTCTATGTGATGAAAATGTAGTTCATGAAGGCTGTTCCTTTGCAGGTGGGAATAATATGAGCTACTCGCTTTGCAATAATAGGAGAACTAAAATCAAATCCGCAAATCATTTTACATATGGTGACCCAGTTCTTATTTTCTTATTAACTGTCCAGGGAGTTGTTTTTTTCTTTTCATTTGATAATTTGAGTGAAGAAGGTCATATTATCAAAAGAAATTTGAATGTCCAGCAAGTAAAGATCAGACACATCATAGCAGAAGAATATCTATTACTTGGCTCTAACAGTACTGGGTGTCTCCGAGGTTAAGTGGGGCAAAAATGAAGGACACACTTCCTACTTACAAATCTAATCTGAGGGGCAAAACTGCCATGACGTTAAGGAATAAGAGCAGTTAATAAATCAGTTTTGAATTCAACATGTTGTTGTTATTGTTGTTTTATCTTAAAAGACAGTAAAGGGTTAAGAATGCAGACTCTGGAGGCACAAGGCTTGGGTATAAATCCTGGCTTTACTAAATATTCCTAACTGTGTGACCTTGGGCAAATCACTGAATCTTCCTTTACTCCAGTAAAAAGAAAGGACCAAGGAGAATAATAGTACCTATTGACAGGGAAGTTTAGGAAGACTAAATTAGTTAATATATGTAAAGTGCTTAGAGCAGTGTCTGGCACGTTATGATAGCTACATAAACATAGTGTTTTCATTTATTATTACTTACTTGGTATTAATTTGATATTATACAGATAACTAGAGTTTGAATTTATCTTTCAGACAAATGTACCAAAAATATTTTTTGTTGCCGTAGAGAACATGATTATCTTTCATGAAGTGACTGTACAATGTTGCTATTTTAGATACCCTGTCCCCCACCAACCATAACACCTTTCACTAGACCTTGCTATCTCCCTGCACCTTTCTTTGGAGCCAAATATTTACCCATAGTTACCGCTTGTCATGAAAAAAAAAGAGCATTTTCTTTTGTTTCGTTTGAATTGAAGCGTCCTTTTAGAGCTTTATCTAACAACTTCAAATTAGTATTTTAAGATTTCTTGGATAAATTCATGTTTATTCAACCTATAAACTACAACTCAATTCAGGCACCTGCCATTTGCCAATACTATGCATATCATTGTGAGATTAGAAAGATGAATAAAACAGTTATTGTTAGGGGGAGTAAAATACAGTGGTATTCAGATATTCAAATATATAATGACAAATTATTTTATGAACCTCAATCTTATCACTTTAGTCTTAAGGGATCTCTATTTAAGATTCCTAAATTTTAGTGAATTCCTCTATGCCATATGGCAGAATTTCCTCTTCCTTTGTTCTCTGTCCCAGCTTTTTTCTGTCTGTTCCGGCTTCATCTCTCCAGCATTGCCAAAATGCACATAGCATTCCAGGTAAAGTTGGCAGGAACATGTTTCCACTTTGTTACATGTACCCTTTGTGAGTGTTTTGCTGCTGGAACTGAGTACATACAAAGGGCCAAATATTTTGAAGATAAGCACAATGACTCTCAGAACCATTTGTTCATTTAAAAAAGATTCTTTTTCTTGTACTGAGGACAATATGCTCATAGTTCAAAAGCAGAAAAGTATAGAAAAGAATAAAGAAACACAAAGCCATTTATTTTCTCACCACCAGAAAGAACATGGCTAACATTAGTATTATTTATTTTTCTTTTTTTATTATACTTTAAATTCTGGGATACATGTGCAGAATGTGCAGGTTTGTTACATAGGTATACAGGTGCTATCATGGTTTGCTGCACCCATCAACCCATCATCGACATTAGGTATTTCTCCTAATGCTATCCCTCCTCCAGCCCCCCATCCTCCAACAGGCCCCAGTGTGTGATGTTCCCCTTCCTGTGTCCAGGTGTTCTCATTGTTCACCTCCCACTTATGAGTGAGAACATGCAGTGTTTGTTTTTCTGTTCTTGTGTTAGTTTGCTGAGAATGGTGGTTTCCACCTTCATCCATGTCCCTGCAAAGAACATGAACTCATCCTTTTTTATGGCTGCATAGTATTCCATGATATGTATGTGCCACATTTTCTTTGTCCAGTCTATCACTGATGGGCATTTGGGTTGGTCCCAAGTCTTTGCTATTGTGAACACTGCTGCAATAAACAGTATGATTTATTTTTCTGCCCTCCCCGGCCACCTAGCAGATTCGGGACTAAACTGTTGTTCTTCTCTGCCTTTCAAACTTAATATTAAAATAAGAGCATTTTTTCCATATCATTAAGTAATCTTAAATAATGGATTTGATGGATTTAATTATCATTTGTTTAATCATTCCCTTAGTATAAGGACAGGCCATAGCATGCAGATAAGACATCGACCTGATTTCGCATCAGTACCTTTCTAAGACATTACTCCTTACTTTGAGTCGCACAATACTTCCTTTTCTTATCTTCTTTTCCAATGAAACTTTCTTCTTAAACATTTCAGTGTTATGGAAAATGTGCAAGATTTAGAGTCAGTTATTCTAAAACTAGCTTGCGTGGTATTTGGCAAGTTACTTTATCTGACTTACCTTCAGTTCTCATCTGTGTGACAGGGTCACATTTCCTGCCTTGTTACAACATAGTTGCTGTGCAGATGAAATCATATGGTGAATATGAAATTGTTTTCTGTATTATAAAGTGAGAGATGGTTCTTTCCCTGTGCTTTATTTTTCTAACCCAGAGGTAACTTTCATTATTTTTCTTCTTTTGTAAGCAGAAAAAAAAAAAAAAGGCTGCATAAATGTGCTGGAAAAGACATCATTCCATTGCCTGACCTCCCAAAGGATTTGTTAATGTTTAACCCCAAGTCACCCCTTGCCCTCAGTGACCTGATTTATCTGATATTTAAAACAAAGGTTATTTGGATGGTGAAATTACAATTCTAAAATTTTCATTGCAAATAAAAAAATCTATTGATGAAAGAAAACCTTAGTTATTTTTTTCCAAGTACCTTTCTCATACTTATCATAGAATATAACCTTGTAGTAGTAACAATATCAACATAATAATTACAATGTATTAAGTGTTCATAAAGTGGCAGCTAGGTGCTACAGATATCAACACCCTACAGATTATTTGTTGGGGTGAAAAGTTTATCAATAGGCCAGAATCATTTAGAGAAGAGATCCAGAGTAGATCTTTAAAAAAAAAAAATCAGTCTGAATTAGAAAGAAACTAGGCTTAAGAGGGAGCAAAACCTCAATGCAAATAAAAGCAACCCTAATGGCTAAGTGGTACCAACAGAAGGAAAAGGAAAAACAAAGAAAGGACTTCAATATGGAAGTCCTAGTGAGAGGCAGAGAACAGGAGACTTTCCTCCTCCTCTTCCTCCTCTTCCTTCTCTCCTCCTCTTGTTTCTCTTCCTCCTCCTCCTCCTCTTCCTCCTCCTCCTCTTCCTCCTCCTCCTCTTCCTCCTCCTCCTCTTCCTCCTCCTCCTCTTCCTTCTCTTCCTCCTCTTCTTCCTCCTCCTCCTCTTCCTCCTCCATGTTGCTGTGTTAGCCCTTCTTCCACTGCACTGTGGATATTAGCAAAGTGAATGTCCCTTGTTCCAAACCTGAGTACATTAAGGCAGGGCCAATGCCAATGCTTTGATCATCATTTTTGATTGATTTTTATAGCTCTGTTGAGGCTTAATTGACATATTACATACTATGCACAATTAAAATGTACAATTTGACAAATTTTGACATGAAACTATTACCATGATAAAATTAATGAATATAACAATTGCATCCCCAGAGTTTCATTGTACGTGTTAGAACTCTTCCTCTCTTTGCCTCTTCTCCATCCCTAGGCCATCACTACCTGCTTTCCGTCATAATTTATTAGCTTGTCTCTTCTAGGCTTACTTCACTCCGTGTAATTAGTTGAGATTTTAAGGCATGTTATATATGATAATAGTTCACCTCTTGTTATTGCTTAGTTGTATTTCACTGTATGGATATACCATAGTCTGTTTATCCTTTTATCTGTTCATGGATGTGTACATTATCCATTATTGCATAAAATATTATCCCAGAACTCAGTGGCTTAAAATAACTATTCATTATCTCACAGTTTCTGTGGGCCAGACATTTGGGAGCAGCTTAGCTGGGTGGCTCTGGTTCAGGGTCTCTCATGAGATTGCTGCTAACCTGTTGACCACTTCTGCATGTTCAGTTACCTGAAAGTTTGACTGGGCTGAAGGAGTCACTTCCAAAGATGCATTTTTATCCACTGTATCAATTATTGTACCTAGTACATAGTAGGTATTGAACAAATGTGTGTTGCTAGAGTAGGTTAAGCTTTGATTATGGAGGTTCTTACATTTTAGGCTAAGCAGTTGAACATTTGCCCTCATCCCCGCTAAGCAATGGAGAATCAGTGCAGGGATTTGAATGGGGAATGCTATGATAACCTATGTTTTGGAAGTCTGGTTTCATTGACAGGAGGTGGCCCATTTTTGAGTAGGACGACATGAACTATCCAATTGTGCAGTGCTACTCAGAGGTTCAAAGGTTTATTTTCTTGATTTGATCTTTAAGCAAAAGTTTAGATGGTAAAGGGTCAGAAGCATAGCCCCTCCTGCAGAGCAGACTTAGTGGATTTTCATGAGGCTCCAACTACACTTTTTAAAATTTATTAAATCTTAAAGACATGCTAAGAGTTGAGGCTTCATTACATAGCAGGCTTCACACATCTGCTAATAATGGCTCTACGGTACAGATAGGACATCTTCCCCTCTGAGGCTTTGTTTCTCCATATCCAAAATAAACCATGTTGACTAGCTGACTTCTGCACTCCTTTTAAGTTTTAGGATATGTACCATGAGAAGTAGATTATTAATTGCAGAAAAGTCAGTAAATTACAGGAGTCCTGTATGTGATCCCTTCCCAAAGCAGCATCTAGCTTTATAGCTCAACGCTAATGTTTAATCTGGACAGGAAAGACACTATACTTCACTCCCATGATCCTCTGCTAGGGTGTCGCTAGGCAGAGGCCCTTACTTCAAGGGCACCTTAGGGGAAAAGAGGCTGGGAAAGGAAAAAAGTTGGTTAAACCTATTATTGCACTTTTGTTCCTAACTTAAATGAAGACTAAATGACACCTGCTGAATATGTAAGAAGAAGGGCATAGGTAAGATGGCAATTAAATGTTGCTGACACACCAGCAGTGTTGACATTTTAAAACTCAAACTGCTTTTGAAATGTTTTCTTGCTCTGCTTATTTCTTATACCCAAATTTGGTTGGGTTTTATTTTTTCTAATGAGTATCATAAAAGTAATAGGTATTATGTTAGTTGGGGGTCTCTGGAGAATCGGAATCAATGGGAGATTATTTATTTATTTATTATAAGAAATTGGCTCATGTGATTATTGAGTCTTGTCCAGTGTCTGCAGAGCCAGTGTCCCAGTTTAAGTCCGAAGGCTAGTAGGCTGCTGTAGAACCAGGAAGAGTTGATGCTTCAGTTCAAAGGCCCTCAGGTAGGAATTTCTGTCTTAATCAGGGGAGAGTTAACCTTTTGCTCTATTCAGGCCTTCAACTGATTGGATGAGGCCCACCCACCATTACAGAGGTCAATCTGCTTTACTCACTCTACTGATTTAAATGTTAATCTCATCCAAAAACAACTTTGCAGGAATACTTAGAATAATATTGAACATATATCCATATATCTGGACACTCTTTGGCCAATCAAGTTGACACATAAAATTGACCATCACAGTATACTGACTATCCTTTTTTTTTTTTTTTTTTTTTTTTTTTTTTTTTTTTTTTAGCTCCGTAAGGCACCAACCATCCCCTTTCCAATATTATTTTTAAGGCCAATTCAGAAGTATGTTCCATAAGCACTGAGAACCCCTATCCTATAGGAAGAGAACAACTTTCCAAAATAACCTTTCCTAGTTCTGACCACTGAATATAGAATGAGACTCTTTAGTATAAGGTTTTGCTCATGTTGCCATTGCTTTTGGTGTTTTAGACATGATGAAGGCTTTGCCCATGCCTATGTCCTGAATGGTATTGTCTAGGTTTTTATCTAGGGTTTTATCAGAGTGAACAGGCAACCTACAGAATGGGAGAAAATTTTTGCAATCTACTCATCTGACAAAGGGCTAATATCCAGAACCTACAAAGAACTCAAACACATTTACAAGAAAAAATCAACCCCATCGAAAAGTGGGCAAAGGATATAAACAGACACTTCTCAAAAGAAGATATTTATGCAGCCAACAGACACATGAAAAAATGCTCATCATCACTCACCATCAGAGAAATGCAAATCAAAACCACAATGAGATATCATCTCACACTAGTTAGAATGGCGATCATTAAAAAGTCAGGAAACAGCAGGTGCTGGAGAGGATGTGGAGAAATAGGAACACTTTTACACTGTTGGTGGGACTGTAAACTAGTTCAACCATTGTGGAAGACAGTGTGGCGATTCCTCAAGGATCTAGAACTAGAAATACCATTTGACCCCGCCATCCCATTACTGGGTATATACCCAAAGGATTATAAATCATGCTGCTATAAAGACACATGCATACATATGTTTATTGCGGCACTATTCACAATAGCAAAGACTTGGAACCAACCCAAATGTCCATCAATGATAGACTGGATAAAGAAAATGTGGCATATATACACCATGGAATACTATGCAACCATAAAAAAGGATGAGTTCATGTCCTTTGTAGGGACATGGATGCAGCTAGAAACCATCATTCACAGCAAACTATTGCAAGAACAGAAAACCAAACACCACATGTTCTCACTCATAGGTGGGAATTGAACAATGAGAACACTTGGACACAGGAAGGGGAACATCACACACTGGGGCCTGTCGTGGGATGAGGGAGGGGGGAGGGATAGCATTAGGAGATATACCTAACGTAAATGATGAGTTAATGGATGCAGCACACCAACCTGGCACATGTATACATATGTAACAAACCTGCACGTTGTGCACATGTACCCTACAACTTAAAGTGTAGTAAAAAAAAGAAAATTTCTAAAAATAGTCTAAGGGGTAAACTTTTAGCATTGTTTCTCTGTATTTGGCCCCAATGTATTTGTGCATAAAATTGTGCATATTTAAGTCCTTGGGTTTACATTAAAGGGCTAAAATACTATACATGCCACTTTTGCATTCCTTTGAGTTTTGTTTGTTTTGTGCTGTTTTTGTCACTACAAAACTTATGTTGCCCTTATATGGCACATTTTTCCTTATTGTATCCTTTCGATGAATTCCAATGACCATTTGTTCTCTGTTAAATCACCTACCTGCTCATCAGCATCATTGAAGGACAAAAGGCAAATGGAGCTTGACCCTGTGCATGATCATGTGAATTTTCCCCTTGCTACAAGAGTTCTTCAAACGGGCCTAAGGAAGATCAACTGGGTACTCAAGGAAGAAATCATTAAGTGCTAAATAATAATTTGGAGGAGGCTGTCAGTCTGATGCTCCTGGAGGATGGAAGAAGTGAAAGAGCTCATTTTCTTCAATTAAGTCTCTTTCAAGAAGAAATGAAAAACAAAGAGGAAGGAAAACGGCAGTTGTGTTTATTAAAAGCTTCCATCCAGGATCTGGATTACTATGAGAAGGTTCGTGATGGGTCCTAGTTTCCTAAGCCTCGATATTCTGATTTATTCATTGTTCACTAAATCGTCCATCATATTCTAGGCACTGTGGATAAGTCAGAGATGTATAAGGATTGCTAAGACTCATATACTACAACCAAAATTAAAAAAAACAAAAACAAAAAAACAGCAATAGTGCTCAGGACCACTCTATGGACCCTCAGAAAGTTCCCAGGAGGGGCAGAAACTCCTCACCTCTGGGGAGACCTCTCGAAGGCATGGGCATTGTGAGATCGAGGTCGATTGAACACCCAGGCTGCTACTTGGGCTGCTGCTGAGGAAGTCGGTGATGTGGCTTTGAGTGTGGAAGAAGCAGCTGCTCGGAAGCTGCTCACGTTGCTGCTTTGGTGCTTGAGGAGCAATTGCAGGATCTTGCAAAAGCTAAATTGCTGCCCTGCCCTGGGGGAGCAACCTTGACACAGGACAGATTCAAAAGCACAGTCTGAGTCTGACAGATTTCTTTGAAAAAGGCCCGAGAAGCCTGTCAAGATGTTATCTTGTGGTCAGATGGATACCGAAAGCTTTTGCTTTCTCAGATGGGGAAGTCTGGCCCCGGGCAGTGGGTCCCCGTCCGCCCCGCGGCACCTTCTGCCTGTTGATGCCGCGCTGCTCGCGCGCTCGGTCGCTCTGGCAGCGATCCCGGTACTGCATGAGTCAGTTTTGCGCTGAACCTCGGCATAATGGAGGAAGGTGCTATTTTAGGATAACAGGCATATGATCAGGGTTTTTTTGTTTTGGTTTGGTTTGTTTGTGTGTTTGTTTTTTGGGGGGCAGATTTCACAGACCGCGATGTTTGCATAAAGAGCGATCCTCCAGAATTCTTCCCTTCCTGCTATAGAGCACAGAAAACAGTTTCACGAAGTCATTGTTACCTTTCCAGGAGCAACCGTTTCACATTTGACATTGACAGTCATTAACTGTGTTAACAGCAGTAATTGCTTTAGAGCAGTTTAGTGGAAGATGTTTATGTGTGGTTAATAAGGTACTTTTTTTTTTTTTTTTTCTAATGGTAGAAATGAAAGCAGAGAGGAATTGGAAAGGTGTGGAGAAGCTCTGAAGCATCAGAAGGTTAATGGAATCATGGAACCCTAAATGAATAGAACTCCCAGTCTGTTTTCCCTGCCTTCTCCATTACTACGTCATTTACTTTCCTAGCCTTCCTAGGACGGATGCCAAAAAGTGAACTTCCAGCTTAGAATAGTTATTAAGAAGGGATGTGCTAAGGTTATAATCTTATTTTTTTATTTAGTTTTATTTTTTTCTTACACATATTATTACTGTTACTTACAGTGAACTTTTTTTGGTAATAAGCCAAAATCAATACAAATATTTTATGAAAAGATAAAACAATGTATGGATGTGTGTGTGCAATTTCCAGGATTGTGAAGTTTGGGGATCTGCCTACTACTAGATGTGCTGTAGACAATATGGTGCTATGAGTATAGCAGATCTGATTCTTATGTCCACATGATGTACACTCTGGTGTGTTTTTTGTTTCATAAATCCAGCTAACCAAATTTGGGGAAACTTCCGGACTCAGTCCTTAATTAGGCTGAGAGATCAAAGGTGACTATGATGAAATTCCCACCTCCAGACACATCATAAACCTTTATCTTCTATAGTGTTTGTGCCAGCCCTCTTTGGCAATATCATTAATCACATATTTGGACTACAGATTTGCATGTTTTTCCCCAAGTATTTATCTATAACTAAAATCTTTATTTGGTAAATTTAATGTACATATGCCTAAATGTCTGCTGGAGCTCCCTACTTGGATTTCCATAGGCAACTCACATCCACTATGTTCCAATCTGAACCACCCATGGTCCTCTTCCCCATCGAAAACAAAAGCAAACACACACAACTACCCTGATGCTTATATTACATCCTGTCTTAGTAAATGGCATCTCTGTCTTCCTCCTTGCTCAAGCCTGGACCTCGCTAATCACATTCCGTCCTCCTTTCTTTTTTCTTCATCTTAAATATTCACTGATTTATTAGAACCTATAGATTCCGGTTCTTACTTGCCTTTGGAGCCTCTGCCTCCTTGCAATCATCACTGGCACTTTTATGGCACTGGCTCAGTGTAGGGCCTTATCTTCTGCCTTCCAAAAATTGTCATAGCAGTGCTACTGTCCTCACGTCCTTAGTCCTATTCTTCCGTAATCATTGTTTTATACACATATTTCTAAAACACAAATATGAATTGTGTTCTCCCTATTACAACCTTCCAGTAATTCTCTGTTATCATTAGGATAAACTCATTTGCATGGCACATGCATTTCTCAATAAAGAAAATGTAAGATCTGGAATCAGACAGACCTGAGTTCAAATCCTCATTCTGCAACTTACCAGTTGTGTGACTATGACTAACCTCTCTATGTCTCAATTTCCTCTTCTGTAAAATGAAAATAATTTGGTGGCTACCCGTGATAAATCTTACTTAATTCCCCAAACACCTGCTTCTCCTCTAATTTTGGACATTATCTTTCCCTGGCCTTTGAAGTTAGGTGTTTAGAAATTACTTGCTTGGCCAAAGAAATGTAAGCACAATAGCTATGTGTCGCTTCTGTGTAGAAATAATTCAATTACTGGTGCTGAATTCGCCAGACATTCCTTTGTTGAATGTGAAAACATGGGAATATGAGGGTTCCAAGGAATTAAGGAGATAGAATGCTGTGGCTACACACAGAAAACAACTGTCCTGAGGAATGACTCAAATCCACAGTAGACTATGTGTGGATGAGAAACAAACATTCATTAGATGAAGCAACTGATATTTGAGGGTTGTTACCTCAGCACAGCTTAGCCTACACAGACATTCTACCGCAAAGCCTGTTATGAGAAATTATATAATATACAAAGGCATATGCTATGATGCTTGGCCCCAAAGCAAGTGTTCACATAATGATTATCTTTGCAGACAATATTTTTTTTCCTACCTTTCATTGCTCTACTTTATCCAAGGCACTTAACTAGTTGGTTTCACATTTCAGCATCTTTATACATGGTAATTATTCTGCATGTACTGTTTTCTCCTATTTTGCTCACCTCATAACATTTATTTAACCTTAGAGAATCAACGTGAGTGTGCCCTTCATAAGTTGGCCTTTTATGAAGGACACACTTAAGTTGATTCTCGAACGTTGAATAAATGTGATCTCATGCCTGAGTCTACCCATAGCCTAGAGTGGTCACGTGGGTTCTATGCTTATGTATGCACAGGATCTCTCCTTCCTGCTTGCACACTGTCTCACAGTGATAACATCATGTATCTATCTCTCCTATTGGGTTGTGGATTTCCTGATAGAAGGACTCTGTCTTGCCCGTCTCTATAGTCTCAGAATTTATTAAATAATCACAATAAGCAGAGATTTAATAAAATGTAAAAATTAACAAAAACACTCTCAAAACTAATCAGGGAGTTAGGATAACTGATTCTACTATAATATGACAAGTAATTGGCATAAAGTATAAATGCTCTCATTTCTCTGAAGCCTCACTGTTCATTTCCTCTCAGACCAAGAATGCTTTTGACTGTGACCATTGGCTGGTCTAACTTTCTCATTTTACAGATGAGGAGGCAACCCAAGGAGGGGACACAGCAAAATGGTGTCAGATTTTGGAGCAGAGATCAGATATTACTGCTCTATAGCAACTAAACACATGGAAGGGCAGGAGTCCATAATATGTACATGCATGAGCTCCCTGCTGGCAGGAGGAAGTACAGTCACAAGAGCATTACAGTGGGTTGAATAGTGACCCTTAAAAGATATCCCCACGTCTTCAACCCTGGTAACTGTATATGTGATCTTATTTGGAAAAGGGATCTTTGCAGATGTAATTCTGCAGATGAAATCCATCCAGATTATCTAGGTGGACCCTAAATCCAATGACAAGTGTCCTTATAAGAAACACACGCAAAAGGCAGGGCATGGTGCTCACGCCTGTAATCTCAGAACTTTGGGAGACCCAGGCAGGCAGATCACCTGAGGTCAGGAGTTCAAGACCAGTCTGGCCAACATGAAACCCTGTCTCTACTAAATATACAAAAATTAGCCAGGCACGGTGGCGGGCGCCTGTAATCCCAGCTACTCAGGAGGCTGAGGCAGGAGAATTGCTTGAACCTGGGACGGGGAGGTTGCAGTGAGCTGAGATCGTGCCACTGCACTCCAGCCTGGGTGACAAGAGCAAAACTCTGCAAAGAAAAAAAGGAAAGGAAGAGAAAGAAAGAAAGAAAGAAAGAAAGAAAGAAAGAAAGAAAGAAAGAAAGAAAGAAAGAAAGAAAGAAAGAAAGAGAAAGAAAGAAAGAAAGAAAGAAAGAAAGAAAGAAAGAAAGAAAGAAAGAAAGAAAGAAAGGAAGGAAGGAAGGAAGGAAGGAGGGAGGGAGGGAGGGAGGGAGGGAGGGAGGGAGGGAGGAAGGGAGGAAGGAGGGAGAAAAGAAGGGAGGGAGGGAGGAAGGAAGGAAGAAAGAAAGAAAAGAAAGAAAGAAAGAAAAGAAAGAAAGAAAGAAAGAAAGAAAGAAAGAAAAAGAAAGAAAGAAGGAAAGAAAGAAAAAGAAAGAAAGAAAGAGAAAGAAAGAGAAAGAAAGAAAGAAAAAGACGTGGAGGAGACCATTTGAAAATGGAGGCAGAGATTGGAGTTACGCACCACAAGCCAAGGAAGGCCTGGCATTAACAGAAGCTAAAAAGTCAAGGGAGGATTCTCCCCTAGAGCTTTTGGAAGGAGTATAGCCCTGTGGACACCTTGATTTTGGACTTCAGACCTCCAGAAGAGTTGTTTTAAGCCCCCAAGTCTATAGTGGGTTTTTACAGCTGCCCTAGAAAATGAATGCAGGCACCATTTGGAGGATACATGCTTTTCCCCCCAAGCATATTTCTCTCCAGTTAAGCTTTCTATAATAATCTCTAAGAAAATTTTTAGCCTTTGTTACTTAAAAAAAGAAAGCCCTTTCCCTTTCCTTATCTTTTCCCTTTTTTTCCTCCAACTTTGGTGAGGAATAACTTACAGCGCCAACCCCTTAAAATGGTCCCAGTTCTAAAAAAAAAAAAAAAAAAAAAACTTAGATATTTTCCCCATTAAAGTTGAAGATAGAGTATTCCCATTCATATTATATTTCCCCTAGATCATATCCTAAAAGAAACGACGACAAAGTTTTGATCTTTGTCTGACCTTTGAGCCTCTGAGGTGCTTCTAGTACCTGGAGTAAAACTTCGATCTTTATCCGCCACACAAAGCATGATCCTTTTCCTGTTGACTTCTCAGAGTGGTGATAAGAAGTAGACAGTATCTGTGGGAGTTTTGTAAAGTGTGAGGTGCTATGTGGAGATAATGTTACTAGCATTACAGCTGCTATTTTGTATGAACTACATAGAGAATAGATGGAATCCGAGAATTCAATGCATAGCACGCGCTAGGCTGCAGGCTCCTACTGCTTGCACACTATACTTTGCTGCCATCGTGTGGCCCTTCTGGTAGTTGTCAGTGTTGTTGGTTCTTATAGTTTAATAGTTTTAGTCATAAATTTTATAGTTATAAATGTTCAGGATAAAAAAGTAATTTTTATTTTAGAAAAATACTGGTCATAGACCTGTGAGGTTTTTCAGTGTCTGTGTTCTTGTTTGAGGGAAACTAGGAGACGTTTTGGAAATATCATTTTAAATATTATGACGGACAAATGTAGAGATTAAAAGACTGGGACGCGTCAAAGAGACAACGGACAGTATTGTAGACTTTAGAGAAACAAAAGCTCCATCCAGGGGTATCCGTAAAATACAGTTACTGGAATTCTAACATTTCCTGCAAATTTTCCCAGGCTCTCCACAGGTACTCACCAAGTCTTTTTAGCTTCTTTTCTCCAATATCTCTTTCATTTATTCTACACTCACCAGCCTTATGGCTATTGTGTATTTGTGGCCTTTGTTTCTGTCTGTCTGGATCATTTTAATACCTGGTCTTCCTATCTCCACAATCTCTGATTTATCTTTTATCTTGCACATGCTGCTAGAATGATTTTCATGAAGCACTATAGAAAGAGTACAGAATAGTGATTAAGAGTAAAGTCTGAGGCCAGACTCCTTAAGTCTGAAACTGATATCCCTCAATTTGGCTCTAACTAGTGGAGTAATTTGGTAACCTGAGGCAAGTTACTTAAATGCTCTTTATTTCAGTTTCCTTACCTGTGAAATATGATACTAACAATGCCTGCTTCATATATAGTCATGCCTCTCTCTCTGTTTTTTTTTTTTTTTTTTTTTTTTTTTTTTTTTTTTTGAGACGGAGTTTCACTCTTGTTACCCAGGCTGGAGTGCAGTGGTGCAATCTTGGCTCACCGCAACCTCTGCCTCCCGGGTTCAAGTGATTCTCTTGTCTCAGCCTCCCGAGTAGCTGGGATTACAGGTATGCGCTACCACAATCGGCTAATTTTGTATTTTCAGTAGAGACGGGGTTTCTCTATGTTGATCAAGCTGGTCTCAAACTCCTGACCTCGGGTGATCTGCCCGCCTCAGCCTCCCAAAGTGCTGGGATTACAGGCATGAGCCACCACGCCCGGCCCAGTCATGCCTCTCTTAACAACAGGGATATGTTCTGAGAAATGCATTGTTAGGTAGTTTTGTCTTGGTGTGAAAATCGTGGAGCATACTAACACAAACCTAGAACATACAGCCTACTGTACAACTAGGCTGTAGGGTATAGCCCACTATACAGTAGGCTCTATGCTGTAGCCTGCTATACAACTAAGCTGTATGGTATAGCCTATGGCTTCTAGGTTACAAACCTATACAGCACGTTACTGGGCTGAATACTACAGACAATTGTATTTGTGAATCTAAACATATGTAAACAAAGAAAAGACACAGTAAAAATATGGCATTATAATCTTATAGGACCACTGTACTATTATGCAGTCCATTGTTGACTGAGACATTGTTATGTCATGTGTAACTTTATTTCTGACACAGATAAAATGAGCGAATTCACATCGGTGCCTATAATTTAGTGTTCAACTAATATTTGCTATTATTAGCACTCTGATAGAATGCAAATTATTTTGAATGCAAGAATTTGATTTGTCTTGGCATCTTCGACTTCACCTGTCACTTTTAAGTTGTAGTAATTTGATAAGATTTTTAAACATATAAGTGAAGGATCACTAAGCTTTAAGCCAGTTTACTTCTTGGAACTCTCATTATATTACCAAAATATGCTTAAGGTCATCCCATGGTTTGTCTATGCACTAATGTACAGAGAATTTTCAAACTTGCTAATTTTACAGTTAATAAACAGTGATTAATATTTATAGAGTATTACCAAGTGAAAAGCTCTGTTCAAAATGTTTTATGTGGATAACCTCATTTAATACACACAACAGTTTTGAGATCAGTAGCAATATCAGCATTCCTATTTTATGTAGAGGAAACAAAGGTGTGGGAAAGTCCCACAGCCAGAAATGGAGAGTAGATTAGAACCAATGCAATTTGTCTCAAGAGCTTACATTCTTAAGGGAATTCTATGCTATAAATACATTCTCCTCTAATCTCTGGTTTCGGTCCTGAGATGCTGTTTCTGAACACCAAAACACAAAAACATTTAAAAAATTCCAAACCCAGTGGAATGCAGAATGCCAAGCTCATCGCTGCATTGAAGCTACATCAGGCCTCAATTCGCCGTAGCCCATTTTGGGAACAGTGCTCCATGTGATAATGAACTGTGATCACTGGTTTCTGTTGTACTTGGATTTCTTTAAGTGTGCAGATGGTGTGGAGACCCCAAAGACCAAGTATTTTAAAACTTGTACAGTAGGAAAGACGATGATTCAATTCCAAAAGCAATTCATGAGACATATCGCATATCACCTGCTGCCCTAAATGCTGGCTTGTGTTGGAAAGTCTTCCTGAGAATACTGTCCCTGAATCATAAAGTGGACCTGGAAAAGTGTAATCCCTGAGGTAAGTGGAGCATCCAGAACTTCTAGATGTTCCAATAAGTCTACACATGGTCGGCCGGGCGCAGTGGCTCACGCCTGTAATCCCAACACTTTGGGAGGTCGAGGCAGGCAGGTCACCCGAGGTCAGGAGTTCAAGACCAGCCTGCTCAATATGGGGAAACTCCATCTCCATTAAAAATTGCCAGACGTGGTGGCAGGTGCCTGTAATCCCAGCTACTCGGAAGACTGAGGCAACAGAATCGCTTGAACCCGGGAGGCGGAGGTTGCAGTGGGCCGATATCGCACCACTGCACTCCAGCCTGGACTACAGTCTCAAAACAAACAAACAAACAAACAAACAAAAACACTACATATGGTCTAGTTTTAAGTCTTGGTCCCTGCTAATATATAGACAGGTTGAACATTGAAAAATGTAGGCACACGAAATGGTCATCATCCATTGATAATAATAGCACATACCTATGTCTTGCAATACACTGTTCTTAAGCTTGATTTCAATTAATGAATTGAATCCTCATAAGAAGTCTATCATATAGGTGTTCTTGTCATCTCTATTTTCTCAGAGAGGTTAGGATTTCAAATCAGGCAATCTGGATCCAAAGTTCAAGCTTTGAATACTAAGGAATACTTCTTATCATTGTGTTTATCTATTGATAATAGCAGAGTTAAATATCATTTTATTAATTATGTAGAATTTCTCTCTTTGTCTCAGGACACTAATGATACATCCTTGCTGACAAAGCACTACCCATGCCCACTCTCTGGATATAATTGTGTTCATACTTTTAAACTTGTCAACTGCTAATCAAAATGTCATTCTCAAATATTATCCTTCTTCATTGGATTCAGCTTGATTTTTTTCCTCTTTAGGGAGTAAAATTGAAACTACTCTGCCTCTCCTCAGTCTCCAGTATTAAACCATTGGCAGCAGCTGGTAACAAACTAGGAGGAGGATGGGATTGTGTGTGCAAGTCTTCATTTTCGAGCAAGTGGTGCATGTGTGAATTGTGAGCTTGGGGGCATAAAAAGCCCAGTGAAACATCTGCCCCCAGAACCATTAAATCTTGGGATATGAGGGATATTAAAGATTGGCTTGACTAGCCATTCATCGGATGCTTAAAAGTTGTGTCTACTTACCTGTTTTCAGTTTATACAACTTTTTAATAACATTCTGTTACTCTTAGATAGATCTAACTTTGTTATTTTGAACTGAAATTGCTTTAAGTTTAACAGTAGGTCCCAGTTCTAAAGCTCTTGAAATCACATAAAGCTCTTGAAATCACATCTAATATTCTTTCATGGCATGTAAAAGCCACTTATATGTCCAGTATGAGTCTTCTCAAGATCCTTGGAGTCTTTCTGTGATAGGACTTTGATGTCCCTGTTACCCTGGTCATACTCATGCAGCAAACAATGTGTCTATGAGTGTGTAAGCCAAACAGCATTGGTTTCAGTATGGGAAATCCGTGTAGGTGTTTGATAGAGAATGTTCAGGATAGGCAATGACAGTGTAAGTAAGAGAGACAATTGTCTGTAAGAGAAGCTTAGTGGATGAAACACAGTAAGTCTCAGAGGCAGGGTTGGTATCACCCAGAATTTATCTTCTGTACCCAAATTTCCATACTAGTTGCCATAATGAAGAGTATACCTATTTATTGATGACAAATATGTTTTATTGAAAATAATATAAATTCACAGCAATTATTTGTCCCATGGCGACAAGATGGCCTATATAATTTTTTTATTTATTAATAAGAGCTATGTCTAGTACAATTCTACTTCGTTGTGAGTTTTTTATTTCAATCAAGTTTTGAACTTTACTGAAGAAATCCCTTCATGCATTTCTTATTATCTACTTCATCCATTTATGAAGTAAAAATACATGCATTCTTTGTGTTTCTATTGTCTACTTAAAGTAAAATTTAAATGCAATAAAATGCATAAATTTTAAATGCATAATTTATTGAGTTTTGTTAAATGTAACCTGTGTAACCAACACATTCATCAAGACATACATCATTTCACTTGGGAAAATTTCCTCACATCCCTTCCAGTCAGTCTCTTTCCCACCCATCCACAACCAATCATCTAATTTTTCTCATCATACACTTGTTTGGCCTAATCTTGAATTGCATATAAATGAATTTTTTCAGTCTATACTATTTTGAAACTTCTTCCTAAACAGAATTTTTGAGATCCATCATGTTGTTGTTTATCACTAGTTAATTATTTAAAATTGCTGAGTATAAGGTCTATTGTGTAAGCATTCCATGGTGTATATATTTGTTTTTATTTTGGTAGACATTTGGATTATTTTCCGTTTTTTACTAACTTGCATAAAGCTTCTGGAAATATTCATGTACAAGTCTTTTTCTTTCTTTTTTCTTTTATTTATTTATATTATTATTATTATTATTATTATTATTATTAGCCATGTTTTAACTTCTCTTATGTAAAAACCCAGGAGCAGAAGTACGGGGTCATAGTGTAAGCTCTTGTTTAACTTTATAATGAACTGGCAAACAAATTTGCAAACAATCTGATACTATTTTAAGTGACATTTCTAGAAGTATTATTTTCTAATCATTTGTAACATAGTACACTCCCAATGTATGAGAGTTGCAGTTGGTCCATATGCTCACAAGTAAATAGTATTTTCTGGGCATAGTGGCTCACGCCTGTAATCCCAGCCCTTTGGGAGGCCAAGGCGGGCAGATCACAAGGTCAGGAGATCCACACCATCCTGGCTAACACGGTGAAACCCTGTCTCTACTAAAAATACAAAACATTAGCCAGGTGTGGTGGCACGCGCCTGTAGTCCCAGCTACTTGGGAGGCTGAGGCAGGAGAATTGCTTGAACCCAGGAGGTGGCGGTTGCAGTGGGCTGCGATCACGCCACTGTACTCCAGCTTGGGTGAAAGAGTGAGACTCTGTCTCAAAAAAAAAAAAAAGAAGTTTCTCACCATCATTTTAATTTTCATTTCCCTGATGACTAATGAGGTTGATAACTTTTCATGTACTTATTGGTTATTTGTATACCCTCTGTTCTAAAGTGCCTGTTCAAATGTTTTGCTTATTTTAAAATTTGTGTTGTCTTTTTATTATTGATTTGCAGAATGTGTGTTAGTGTACATACCCGTGTGTGTGTCTGTGTGTATATATGGCATATATATATGTTGGTCACTCTCCACTTCCCCCTTCCCTTATAGATTTTCCTGTTCTGAGCATATTAGATAAACAGAGTCATATAATATGTGACCTCTTGTGATAGTCTTCTTTCACCTACCACGTTTTCAAGGTTTGCCCATGTAGCCTGAGTCAATACTTTATTCCTTTGTGTGGCTAAATATTTTGTTGTATGCATGTACTATATTTTGTTTCTTCTTTGTAATAATCTGCTAGGTTTGATTTGCTAGAATTTTATTACTCTTTTCACACCTATGTGTATGAGAATATTAATTTGCATTTTTTTCAGTAATGGGTTTGTTAGATTTGTGACAGGTTTTATTTCTTCCTCTAATTTAGGAAAGAGTTTGTTTAAAATTAGCATTCTTCTTTCTTTAATGTTTAATATATAGTTTAGCAGTTAAACAAACCAAGCCTCCAGGTTTCTCTATGGGAAGGTTTTTAATTTACAAATTAAATTTTTTTACCAAGCAGAATTATATTTATTTTCTTTATTTTTCCTGTCAATTTTTAATTCATGCTTTTCAATAAATTCATCCTTTTACCTAATTTGAATATACTAACACAAGGGCATGTATAATACATGCCCATAGAATCTACAATGATATGCCATATTTTATTCCTAGTATTGGTAATTAGTGTTTTTTTCTTTTTTCATCAACGGTACCTATGTTAGGGTTTAACCATCTTATTACATTTTTTTTTTTTTTACAGAAACACTTTGGCTTTTAAATTTTCCCATATTGTTTGTTTTATATTTTATTGATTTTTGCTCTTTATTATTATTATTTTTATTTATTTGGGTGTAATTTTCTCTACTTTTTCTGTCTTCTTAAGGTAATCCTTAGATTATTGATTTTAATTTTTTTCAAACATAAGAATTTGAATCTCATTTATTTCTAAGACTTAGTTAAACTGGATTGTACAAATATAGAGTGATTTGTTTTCATGAACATACATTTTCAGAACTTATGTAATGTCCCTTGTTGTTTCTTCTTTTCCTTGGGTGATTTACAAATGTGCTGTTTCATTTGAAAATATTGAAAATTTTCCTCATCTTATCGAATTTTAATTCAATACCATTGTGGTCAGAGAACATACACTGTAAAATTTCAATATTTTTAAATTTATTGATACTTATTTTATGGTATATCATGAATGAATCTTGAACATTTTTAGCATTTGAAATGGATGTGTGTTCTGCAATTGTTGCAGTAGTGTCCTATAAATATCAATTAGATTAAAAGGGTTGAGATAGTGCTCAAATCTTCTACCTACCTACTGATTTTTTTAAGTCATTAATGAACTTTAGTTTTTAGAGGAGTTTTAGGTTCCTAGTAAAATTGAGTGGAAAGTACAGAGAGTTTCTAGACAGACACAACTTCCATTGCTATCAACATCTCCCACCACAGTGGTACATTTGTTGCAATCTATTGACACATCATTATTAATCAAAGTTCATAGTTTACATGACAGTTCTCTCTTAGTGTTGTGCATTCTATGAGGTTTGAAAAACGTATACCCCATCATAGCATCACACAGAATTGTTTCACTACCCTAAAAATCCTCTGTATTCTACCTATTTATCCCTCCCTATCCCTACCGCTTGATAACCACTCATCTTTTTACTATTCCCACAGTAACACTGAGCATGTTTTCAGACACCTATTGACCATTTCTATGTCTTCTTTGAAGAAATGTCTTCTCAAGTCCTTATCTGTTGGTTTTGCTATTGAGTTGAAGGGATTCTTTATATATTTTGGAATTAACTCCTCATCAGATAAATGATTTCCCAATATTTTTTCTCATTCTTTAGGTTGGCTTTTATCTGCACATTGTTTTCTTTGCTGGGCAGAAGTTTTTTAGTTTGATGTAGTCCCATTTGTCTATTTTTGCTATTGTGTTGTCTATGTTTTCGGTGTCAAATTCATGAAATCTTTGTGAAAAGCGATATGAAGACGTTTCCCGATGATTTCTTATAAGAGTTCTACAGTTTCAGATCTTGCATTTAAGTCTTTAATCCATTTTGAGTTTATTTTTGTTTGTGGTGTAATATAATAGTTCAATTTCATTATTTTCATGTGGATATTCCGTTTTCCCAACACCATTTGTTAAAGAGACTATTGTTACTCCATTTTGTAGTCTTGGCATTTATCTCAAAAATCATTTAACCAATATATATATGGATTTGTTTCTGAACTCTTTATTCTATTCCATTGATCTATGTATCTGTCTTCATGCCAGTACCACATTGCATTGATTACGTTGTTTTGTAATATGTTGAAGTCAGGAAGTATGAAGCCTCTAGCTTTATTTTTCTCTCTCAAATCATTTTGGCTATTCAGTGTTTTGTTGTTATTTTTGGTTCCATATGAATTTTAGATTTTTTTTCATTTCCACAAAAAGTGCCAGTGGGATTTTGATAGCAATTACATTAAATCATTAGGTCACTTTGGATGGTCTCAACATTTTAACAATATTAAGTGTTCCAGTCTTGAACATGGGATGTCCTTCTATGAATTTGTTCCTTCTTAAATTTCTTTCAACAAAGTTTTGTAGTTTTTAGTGTACAAATGTTTTACCTCTTCAGTTAAGTTTATTGCTAAGTATTTTATTATTTTTGATGCTATTTTAAATGAAATCATTTTCTTAATTTCTTTTTCAGATTATTTGGTATCAGCGTATAGAAACACAAATGATTTTTGTTTGTTGATTTTCTACCTTGCAGCTTTGCTGAATTTATTAGTTCTGTTTTTTTGTTTGTTTGTTTATTCTTATATACACTCTAGAATTTTCTCTATATACAATCATGCTATTTGAGAACAGAGATAATTTTACTTGCTCCTTTCTGATTTTGATGGATTTTATTTATTTTTTCTTACCTAATTACTCTAGCTAAGACTTCCAGTATGATTTCAGTTAAATAGAAGTGGTGAGACTGTGCATTTTTGCCTTCTTATGGAAACATGTTCAATTTTTTACCATTGAATATTATGTTATCTGTTGGTTTTATATACACAGTCTTCATTATGTTGAGGTAATTTCCTTCTATTCCTAGTTTGTTGAGTTTTTTTAAATGAAAGAGTGTTGAATTTGTAAAATACTTTTTCTGCATCTATTGAGTTGATGATGCAGTTATTACCCTTCATTTTGTTATTATGGTATATCACCTTGATTGATTTTTGTAAGTTGAATAATCATTACATCTCAGGGATATATATTACCACCTGGTAATAAATATGTGATTCTTGCAGTGTGCTGTTGAATTTGGTTTGCTAGCATTTTGTTGAGAATTTTTACATCTGTTTTCATTGGGAATGTAGGCCTATAATTTTCTTTCTTTTGGTATCTTTGTTTGTCTTTGCTATTAAGGCAATGCTGTCCTCATAAAATTAGTTTTGAAGTGTTGCCTTCTCTTCAATTTTCTAAAAGAGTTTGAGGAAAAAATGATATTAATTCTTCTTTAAATGTTTTGTAAATAGAATTCATAAATGAAGCCATCTAGTCATGGGCTCATCCTTTTTGGGAGACTTTTTTATGCTGATTCAATCTCCTTACCTGTAATTGGTATTGTTTTTTATGTCTGTGGTATCATTTGTAATGTCGCCTCTTTCATATCTTTTTTTTCAGACTTATCTGTTTTTTTTTTTTTTATACCCTAGCTAAAGGCTTGTTGATTTTCTTTATCTTTTCAAAAAACAATTCTTAATTTTGTTGATTTTTTCCATTGTTTTTCTACCTTGTATTTGATTTATTTATACCTTAATCTTGATTATTTCCTTTCTTTTGGTAACTCTGGGCTTAGTTTGTTCTTTTTCTAGTTATTTCAGCTGTACCATTAAGGTTTTTGTTTGAGGGTTTTTTTTTCCTATTGCAGGCATTTACTGATATAAAATTCCCTCTTAGGGCTGCTTTTGATGCATCCCATACATTTTGGTATGTTGCATTTTCGTTTTTATTTGTCTAGAGATATTTTTAAGTTTCCCTTTTGGCTTCTTCTCTGACCCATTGGTTGCTTATCATTCAAGAGTGTGTTGTTTAATTTACACATGTTTGTGAATTTTTAAGTTTTCTTTCTGTTTTAAATTTCTAGTTTCAATCCATTGTGATTGGAAAAGATACTTGGTATAATTTTAATCTTCCAGGAGCTCAAACAACCCTATAGGTAATAATTTCCTTAAATTTGTTAAAACTTCTTTTGTGACCCAACACATGATCTATCCTGGAGAATGTTTTGTGTACACTTGAGAAGAATGTTTATCTTCTGCTATTGAGTAGAATGTTTCTTACATGTCTGTTAGGTCCATTTGATAAATAGAATTGCTCAACTCTTATTTCCTTGTTGGTCTTTTCTCTGTATGTTTGGTCCATTATTGAAAGTGGAGTATTGCACTCTCCTACTATTGTTCTGCTACTCTCCATTTCTCCCTTCAGTTCTATCAATGTTTGCTTCCTAGATTTAGGTGCCCATATTTTGAGTGCGTACATATTTATAATTGTGTCCCTTCCTGGTAAATCGACATTTTAATTATTATATAATGTCCCTCTTTGTCTCTTATGACAGTTTTTTACTTGAAGTCTGTTTTGCCTTAAATAAATATGGTTACCATGATTCTCTTTGCTTACGATTTGCATGGAAAATCTTCTCCATCTCTTCACTTTCAGTCTATGTGTGTCCTTAAATCTAAAGTGAGTCTCTTGTTTACATCTTATAGTTGAATCTTTAAAACAAAAACAAACATCCAGCCACTCTACGTCTTTTGATTGAAGAGTTTAAGCCATCTATATTTGTAGTAATTTCTCATAGGGAAGGACTCACTATTGCCATTTGTTAGCTGTTTTCTGTCTATCCTGTAGCCTTTTGGTCCTCCTTTCTTCTCTTGTTGTCTTCCTTTGTGTTTTGTTGATTTTTTTTTTAATTGCAACATTCTTTGATTTCTTTCTCATTTTCTTTGTTGTATCTTTTATAGATATCTTTTTTTGTGGTTACTATGGGGCTTACATTAGGTATTTTCTAGTTGTAACAATCTCTTTTAAGCTGGTAATTTCAATTGTACATAAAAACTGCCCTTTACTTCTCCTCTCTATGGCATCAGTGACATCAGCTGTAATGTCTTCTCATGCATACACTATGCTATACATGTCACTAAGTACATCTTTTAATTTTTTTTTCTTTGAGACAGTTTTGCTCTTCTCACCATGCTGGAGTACAATGGCATGATCTCAGCTCACTGCAACCTCCTCCTCCCAGGTTCAAGCGATTCTCCCACCTCAACCTCCTGAGTAGCTGGGATTACAGATGCCTACCACTACGCCTGGCTAACATTTGTGTGTGTGTGTGTGTGTTTTAGTAGAGATGGGGTTTCAACTTGTTGGCCAGGCTGGCCTTGAACTCCTGACCTCAGGTGATCCGCCCACCTCAGCCTCCCAAAATGTTGGGATTACTGGTGTGAGCCACTGAGCCCGGCCAATTACATCTTTTTATATTGTGTATTGACATGTTTTTATAGTTATGTTTTATCTTTCAACTTCTACACCACAATTAAACGTGATTCATGCACTACTTTTATAGTATCATACTATTCTGTGTTTTTCTATCTATTTACCTTTGCCAGCTAGCTTTAAACTTTCATATGACTTGGGGTTGCTATTTAGCATCATTTCATTTCAACTTGAAATACTCCCTTTAGTTTTTCTAGTAAGTCAGGTTTAGTGGTGATGAACTTCCTCTGTGTTTATTTATCCAAGAAGGTCTTTATTTCTCCTTCATATTTGAAGGAAAATTTTGCTGGATGTAGTATTCTAGATTGCTTTTTTTTTTCATTCAGCACTTTGAATATATCATCCATGTGTATGCTAGACTGCAAGCATTTTCTCCTGACAAATTTTCTGATAGTCTTCTTGAATCTCTCTTGTATGTGACAAGTCACTTTCTCTCTTGCTGCTTTCAAAACTCTCTCATTGTCTTTGATTTTTGACAATTTGATTACAATGTGCCTTGTTGTAGATTTATTGTGTTTTATACTAGTTGAAGTATTTTGGTATTCTTGAATATGGATATTCATTTCCTTGCACAGATTTGGGAAGTTTGGGGCCATTACTTCTTCAAATAATCTTTCCTTTCCTTTCTCTTTCTCCTCATCTTCTGAGACCCTCATATTGCATATATTGAACAGCTTGATCTTGTGCCATGAGTTTCTTCGTTTTTTTTATTCTTTTCCATTCTTTTTTTTTCTCCTACTGAATAATTTCAATGACCTGCCTTTGAGTTTACCAATTCTTCGTTCTGCTAGATCAAATATACAGTTGAACCCCTCTAATAAGTTTTTCAATTAGTTTTTGTATTCTTTCATTCCAAACTCTCTGGGTATTTACAAATATTTTATTTTTGTTGATATTTTCCTTTTATTCATGAATCATTTTTTTCTGAGCTCACTGAGCATCTTTATAGGGCCATTTTAAAATCTATTTCAAGTAATCTATATACCTTTGTTTCTTTGGGGTCAGTTTCTGGAGATTCATTTTGTTTCTTTTATTGAGCCATGTTTCCCTGTTTATTAAGTGCCTTATAACTTTGTGTTGTGATCTCTTCATTTGAAAAAAAAAAAGCCACATCTATCAGTTTTTGTGGACTGGCTTTGCACAGGAAAAGATATTTACCAATCAGCCCAGCTAGAGATTCTAGAGAGCTTCTCGAACTTTTCCTATGGATGCGTCTTCTCTGGACTTGTGCATATAAATTCATTAGAGAGATTTGCCAATTTCTTTTTTTAAGAGTTCATCATCTCTTGCTCCCTCTAATGTCTGTGTTATTCGGAACTGCCACAAGGTGCCTAGCTCTCTTTTGTTCTCAGTGGCTCCCAGGCTTCTACCAAATGTTGGGACACATTAGTGCACTAAGTCTGAAGACACTGAAACAATTCCCCCCAGAAAGCTCCCTGAAAAGCCAGACCACTAGAGGCATACTCCACTCTTCTCTTCTGGCATGACCCCACAAGGGAGAGACCACCAAACGGCATAGGCCTCTGTCTGTTGTATGTTATCAGTAGCAGCAGCAAGCTGCCCGGCTCTATTTTGTCATCTGTGCCTTGCAAGTGCATAGAGTATTCCAGGTCCCTCCCATCCATCCTCCAAGACAGGCAAGACAGAATCTAATTCTGTGGGCAGTCCCTTGAAAGGTCAGAATGTTGGATACACACTTTAACTCTTTCCCTCCCCAAGGATAAGCCAGGAGTTGAGGCTTCTTTTCCCCGCTACTCATTCTGTACTGAGCCAGAGGGGAAGGGGATAGAATTTTGGTGAATGAGTGTTTGTTAGTCTAAACCATTACTTTTGTTTTCACTAGTTCCCAACCTGGCAGTTTTTCTTTTCCGTGCTTAGATTCAGGCAGGAGATAAACCAGTTTCTTGGGCAGCCCCTGAAAAGTCTTAGTTTTGGATGTGTTTTAGTCTTTTCATTTCCTCCCCAGAGAGAAGCCAGGAACTGGGAGTTTTCTCCAGATTGCACAACTCTGAGCCAGGGGAGGGACTATGGTGTATGAGTGACACAAGTTTTCTTACTGGTTTCAATGCACTTGGCTTCATATTTGCCTGAGGTTCAGGAACCTCATAACTGGTTTCTGAATTTCTAAGAAGGGACATTTGTCATTGAATTGCTGTTAACTGGTGTCCTATGAGGGGAAACACGTTCTGGGCTTCTTATTTTGCCATCTTGCTCTTCTATTGGCTTTTTAAACTGCACTGCTTTATTTATTTTTAGCAGTTGTATGGAGATTAAAATATGTATTCTTAATTTATTACTACTTACTTAGAGCTACCATTGTAGTATTTCATATGAAATGTAAGAACTTTATAATAGTATAATTGTATTTATACTCTTTCCCGTCTTTGTGGTATTGCTGTTAGATATTTTTCTTCTACATATATTATAAGCCCTACAATATAATTTCTTTTTTTTACTTTGACCAGTAAGCTGCATTTAATGATATTTGTAAAGAAAAAAAATAGTTTTTTTTTAATATAGACTCATATATTCAGCACTTCTAATTTTCTTCTTTCCTTCTTGCTTATCTGTGCTTCAATCTGGTATCCTACTTCAGTTTGAAGAACCTTCAATAACAAATTATTATAGTGTATTTTTACTGGTGACAAATTTTCTCTGTATGCATTTATTAAAAATGTTTATTTTATCCTAATTTTTGAAGTATTTCCACTGACTGTAGAATACTGGCTTGACTTTAAAAACCTTTCAGTACTTTACAGCTGTTGTTTCAAGATCTTCTGGTGTGTATTTGTTTTTTATTTTTTTTGAGACAGAGTCTCACCCTGTCACCCAAGCTGGGGTGCAGTGGCGTGATTTCGGCTCACTGCAACTTCTGCTATCCAGGCTCAAGCAATTTTCATGCCTCAGCCTCTGGAGTAGCTGGGATTACAGGTGCACACCACCACATCTGCTTAATTTTTGTATTCTCAGTAGAGAGGCGATTTCACCATGTTGGCCAGGCTGGTCTGGAACTCCCAGCCTCAGGTGACCTGCCAGCCTCGGTCTCCCAAAGTGCTGGGATTATAGGCACAAGCCACCATGCCCAGCTGGACTGTATTTACTTTTCTGATGAGGAGTCCATCATCTTTCATCTTGTTTCCCTTCATGTGAGGGGTTTTTTTTTTTTTTGGTAGATTTTAAGATTTTCTTTTTACCATTATCTTTCAGCACTTTGATTATAATAGTCAAGGTTTTCTATTTACATGGTTTAGGGTTTACCAAATGTCTTGAATCTGGAGGGTAATTTTTAAAACAAATTTTGAATTTTGAATTTTTTTTTTTGCCTTTTTATCCCTCTCTACCTTTTCTTCTCTCCTACTTTTTCTCTTCCTCTTCCTTTTTTTCTTCCTCTGGATTTTCACAAATAGTTGAATTTTCTGAGGGACCAGGGCTCTGCTTGTTCTTCTCAATCATTTTCTTTTCCTTGTCTTCAGATTGGTTAATTTATATTCACGTTTTCAAATTTGTTGACCATTTATTGTAGTGTCTAATCTGCTGTTCAGCCTATCTAGTGAATTTATTCAGGAAAAATATTTTTTGTTCTAGAATTCTCATTTAGTTCTATGTTATAGTTTTCCTTTCTCTCCTGAGATTTCCCAACTTGGCATTGTGAGTATATTATTTCTACTTTTTTCTTTAAGTTTATATATATATATATCTACATATATATCTCTATATAAATAATAACATATCCACCTACGTATCTATATCTATTTATCCAGTTTTAAGGTCTTTATCTCCTTATTCCAACATCTCTATCACGTTGGGATTTGTTTATATCAACTTCTTTTACTTTTGACTATGGGTCACATTTTTCCTACATCTTTGCATGCCTAGTAATATTTGATTGTATGCTTGACATCATGGATGGTATGTTGTGGGATGGTACGTATTGAGTATGTTTTTTCTCTTTGAAGTGTGTTTAGTTTTATTCTGGCAAGTGGTTAATTCCTGGTGGCTTCTTTTGATTTTGTTAGAATGGATTTTACTTCAATTTTATCCTTAGTTCTATGGCATGGCCATTGCTTTAGGTCATGGTCTTTCCTCCTAGGCATGCTCATTCCAGCATCTTGACTGAATGCTTGAGTTGCTCAGTGAAGCTTTCTCACTCTGGCTGGGTTAGGACTTTAACATCTATGAGCACTGGTTAATGTCTCCATTCAGATGAGCACTGAAGGATTTGTCACTGCTGTAGTTGTTCTCTTAAGAGTGTCACAGAATACTTAACCTGAACAAAAGTAGCCCATCGTTTGGCCAAGGACCTGAGGGCAACCTCTGTGAAGATTTCTTGCTTCCCCTACTCTGTGAAGCTTTCTCTCCTCAGCACTCGGCCACACAAATTCTAACTACCTTACCAGCCCCAAACTCTGATCTGTGTCTCAGTAAAATTGTCATTCTCTACTTGGCCTCTGCCTCCCTTGCTGCCCTTGGAAAGTGACTCCGGATAGAAAGCTGGAGTTAATACGGGGTTAACTGACATTTTCTCTTTCTCTAAAATACGACAGTCCTGCACCAGTTGTTATCAAGCGCTTGAAAATAATGTGTTAATAGTTTTCCACCCAGTTTTGCAATTGTTTATGGCAGAAGGGTAAGTCCAATACTAGTTGGACTTTGTCATGGCTAGAAGCAGAAGTGTTGTTTTTATTTAATATTGCATATACAATCTATTCCTAGGGCTCCTGACCTAAAATAAATGGAGATAATTTTGCTTTTTGTAAAGAGAGAGAAAAAAGATTTTTGTATCTTTAAATATTTGAGTATTTTAATGTATTTTTAAAATTTTATTTTAAGTCTTTTACAAAACCTTCATTGAATTATATTCTTTTTCTTAAGTTAACTCTGAACTCTCTGGTTATATATCAGAAATTTTCCCCTGTGTACCTCCAAAATATCTTTTTCTGTTTACCTCCTACTTTATCTCACCCGATGCTCTAGTTGTGTTATATTATTTGTTCTTTTAAAACTATACCCCACCTATGTAATTTTCTGTTTGTCTGAAACAGCCCTCTTCCTTTCTTTAAGGCTTAGCAAACTTGATATACTACATTCTTTGTTACTTATTTCTGCATTACTCATGGTTCTTCAGAGAACCATGGTTCATGGAACTCATGGTTTTTCAATAGGTGTTATATGTCATAATATTATATCTGTGTAATATATAATGTAACATATGTAATATATAATATGTTATATATGTAATATATGTAATTAAATTATATAATATGTATACACATATAATCTTATATATGTATTCACATACATATGAAGGAAAGGAATATATTATATATGCATGCACATACATATATACATGTATGTGTGTATAGATATTATCTATGCACATGCATATATACACACATATATATCTGTACATATACATATATGTGTATGGTCTCTCACACACCTCACATCCTGTGGCTCACTCAAGTGGACACATAAAATTAACCATCCCAATTTCCTTTTTTCTATATATGTAATTATATATATATACACACATATATATACACATATACACACACACTCACACATATACACATATATAAGTGTGAGTGTATAGATATATGTGTGTATATAATATATATATATATATATAGAGAGAGAGAGAGAGAGAGAGAGAAAGAGAGAGATAGAGGGAGGAGATTTTTTGTAAGAGATTGGCTCACATGTTTGTGGAGGCTGGTAAGTTCCAAGGTCTGCAGTCTGCAAGTTAGAGACCTAAGAAAGCTGTTGTGTAGCTTCCATCCAAGTCTGAAGGCCTGAATACCAGGAATGCTGGTGGTGTAAGTTCCAGTCAGAAAGCTGGCAAGCTCAAGACCCAAGAAGAGCTGATATTTCAGTTTGAGTCTGAAGGCTGTAAAAGACCAACGTCCCAGCTCATAGCAGTCAGACAGAAGGAGTTCCCTCTTGCTCAGCCTTTTTGTCTATTCAGGTCTTCAATTGATGGATAAGGCCCACCCACACTAGGAAGAGCAATCTGTCGTACTCCATCTACTGATTCAAATGTGAGTCTCATCTAGAAACACCCTATAATCATACCCAGAATAATGTTTGGCCAAATTTCTTGGCATCCTGTTGTTCACTCAAGTAGACACATAAAATTAACACCCTAATTTCTTTTTTCCTATTTTCAAATGTGATTTTATCCTCCTTTTCATTTGTTCCCATATCTGACACAATAATAAATGTCTATTTTTCATTTTGAGCCCTTTTCTACTTAGCACAATTTCAGGAGCTTGGACATTATTGCTTCTTCTTCTTTACTTCCACACACAATCAATTACTAAGTTACGTTAATTATTAGAATCTGTTCTTTTATTTTTATCACAATTACATTTGCCATCATTTAGGCCTTTACAATTTGTTTTCAGGTCATCCTGGTTTTCTCTATCTCCATACTAGTACCAGAGTAATCCTCCTGAATCACATATTTGATTACAGCATACTAGGAGTTAAAATTTTTCACTACCTTTGATAGGATTTTTAGAAATCCAGATTTCTTAGCCTGAGCAACTGTTAGTGTAATTAGCTTGGCTGGTATGGTTTAGGAAGCATAAACTATCACATCCACTTTAATGCCTATTAAGAAATGTAGCAGTGGTTTATAGTAGAGAAGTGATGTAGAGATCTATGAAAGACTTTTTTGATGGAAGCAACACAAATGAAGTATTTTTTCAGGTTATATACAATATAGACAGGGTTATATTGTAATGAATTATTGCCACAGGAACACACTGTAGATTAGTTATGGAATCAGCTTTCCTTTCCATTTTTTAGGTTAATGTGGCCAGGTTTTTTTTTTAATGCTGTGTGTTGTTATTGGTGAGATGAATAAAAATATCAGTAAGTGTGTTAGAAGGGATATAACACTACAACTGGGTAAATACATGATTGTCTTTCAATCTGTCTGCTCTGGAACACAATGGTGACATTATTAGAGAAAACTATCATCAGAATTAATAATAATGTTCAGAATCTGGCTAATACATACCTTGATGAATTAGTTAACCCCATCTTATGCATGGTAGATGAGCCATTGTAGTGTCACTGAAAGTACAGGTGATAGCCACACAGTTGATAAGAATAAATCTAGCAAAATCCTCTGGAAAGGGATTTAGAAGTGAAAAGGCTTGAAGTCTGCTCCAAGTTGAGTAATTATGTTGTTAATGTTTCTGAGTGATTCATTTCCCTATGCCTCAGTTTTTTCCATTTGTACAATGAAGGCATTGGACTGTGTAATATCTGAAATTTATATGAATTCTAATATTGAATTTGAAACGTAAGAAATATTTCCTATTCATGTTTTATATTTTTAAGCATGTGTATCAATGCTTTGGGAATGAAGGCCTTCAAGTTGCTTAATGTTATGTTGTCACCAATCCAACTGGTAACAGCTCTAAAGTCTCTCTATGCATTAGACACCAAAAATCCTTCCTCTCTCCCTTAGCATACCCCGGCACTTAAAAACAGGAAATGTGTATCTTTGGATGTTATTCAAATTTACTCACATAGAAGTAGTTACTCACTTAGAAGAAATGTACTCACTTTGAAGTATGCTAAGAAAGGCATTTTCAAATCCTGTAGTAGTTGGAAAGATTTTAAAATCTTGGTTTCATTTTTTGACTTCATTTCTGGTTCTAGTCATCTACATTCTGAATGTACAGAGGCCTCCAGTAAATTTTCTAGCTAATACTTGGGAAGCATTTTTAAGGGAATATTGTCCCCTAGCACATGTTGAAGAAAATGATAATAGAAGCTATAGAAAAAATAGTGACAGAAGCTATAGGGAAGAAAATGATAATTTTTATTGCAGTGACTGAAGGCAACCCTGGCCAGTGCTGTGATGAGAAATGATACTAGTTTCATTGGTTAAGTTCTAGCCTTATTTACCTAGAGCAGGTATGTTTAAGAACAGTTTGGAGAACGCTTCCTATTGGTTTTGGATTCAGTTGTGAATTCAGCAAGCTGTTTAGAATCCAGTATCATTTATACGTAGCCAATTTTACTGCAACATAAGCTATAATTTGTATAAATATTGAGATTTGTCCACAACAATATACCATTGTAAAGATAATAACCTGTTATAAAGTACAATAATCATTTATTAGAGACAACCTTCCTGAAATAACTTGGCATCACTGAAGTGATGAAAGAGACATTGGCAGAGTTTATGGCAGAAGCAGAGATTCTATAAAGAAAACAGTGAACATGAGTGAGTTGAGAACTACGTACAGTTTGATTATGGATTACTTTATTGTGATCAGACTCAAAAAGACTAATTCATAAAGACTACTCATAACAAATCATTTAATTAATAAGTCAGATGCTGATGGATACATTTGCACTGGGAGGGAGACATCACCTGCTCTACTACCCGTGGAAATTGTCAATCTCTTTTCTATAAAGGATTCCACACATGGCTTGTAAAAAGCCAAAGAGTCATCGCAAGGTTTCTTTTGATATGTGAAATTAGTACAGATAGAGTTGGGTAGGTCTAAGGAATATTTGTGGAGGCTCAACTAGAATCTGGTTTGTCTTGCCCCACTCTTGCTTTTTGAGACAGGGTCTCCCTCTGTTGCCCAGGCTGGAGTGCAGTGGTACAATCTCAGCTCACTGCAGCCTCAACCTCCTGGGCTCAAGTGATCCTCCCACCTCAGCCTCTGAAGTAGCTAGGACTACAGGCGTGTGCCACCATGCCAGGCTAATTTTTGTATTTTTAGTAGAGATGGGGTTTTGCTGTGTTGCACAGGCTTGTCTCAAACTGCTGGGCTCAAGGGGTCTGCCCACTTCAGCCTCCCAAAGTGTTGGGAATTATAGGCGTAAGCCACCCCACCCAGCCCACCCTACTATTTTGTAAATAGTCATGGTTATTAGGGTATTGAGTGGCCACTCTTTTATTCACTCATTTGTCAACAAAAGTCTATTGAGTAGAGACTATGTGACAGAAATAGTTCTGGTCTCTAGAATACATTGGTGAATCAGATAAAGTACCTGCCCTCCTAAAGCTTACATTCTATCAGGAAGGAGGGAATCAGGGAACTACAATTAAACCCTTATTCTCCAGTTGTGGTTTTGGTGTATTCTTTATCTGTCAAAATATCCTTGTTTTTTTTTTTTGAAAAGTATCAATTTCTCATGACAAACATGTTACAAATTCTAAAATTTGCTGCATATTTTAAATTTCTCCTTAATTTATGAATATGTGTAATATATGTGTGTGTGTGTGTATATATATATATATATAAAAAATTGATTTTTCCATAGATGATCCTGAAAAGCTAGGATCATTGTGGTTTACACCTAAAGTATTAGTGATGATAGGTTTAATTTGTTTAGTTCCTATTGTAAGCCCAGCAGTGCAGTAGTCACTTTGTGTATAACGTCTCATAGACTCCTTACAATACTGTATAATGAGGCATTCTTATCTATATTTAGAGGAAAAAACTGAGACTCAGAGAGGTCATGTAAATTGTCTAAGATGACACAGCTAATAAATGACAGAATCAGCATTTGAGTCAAAGTTGTCCAGGCTCAAAAGTTATGTTCTTTTCCACTACACCACTCTGTCCCTCATTTACTAGGTCTTTTCTAAGGCAATAATCACAGCTAGCTAATTACATTCCATTCAGAGATGGAGAAGTTACGACTTCTTACTTAGTGTATTTGGGTGGAATCCATTCAGAGCACAGAGATCCTTATGCCTTTAATCAATCAGATTGGACCACTTTTTTTTTTTTCAAAATCTCTGAGATCTAATTTGTCTTAGAGAGTGTAGCCAAGTGGTTCAACGTCCTTTGCCCAAAGCTCGAATGTCCTCTAAAAGTGAAAAGAAGCTCACTATGAGTAGAGATGGGTAATTCCAACTGTGGATGGATTTGAGGAAGAGAATATTTTTAAATATTGAGTTGAGAATTGTCTCCTTAAAGTACCAGCATCTACCACACTGAAGAATTATAATATTTTACCCATAAAAGAACCCTCTGGTTATTATGCTTTCTTCTGGAAGCTACTTTTTTAGCACCTAGAGTTTCGTTCTGTTTACCATGTGTCACTCTCCTCGGGATAGGGGCCAGTTGAAACTAGCTATAGCTGTGGGACAGAATTCACAGTTTTGCTGAAAGGTAAACATTTCACAAAAGCTCTGCACATACTTGTGAAGGATTTTCTGTGGGAGAGAAAGATCAGTGGTTGTGGAGGAAAAGCTTTTTCAGGGGTCGTTGAAACATCACTATTCACTGCTGAAGACTGTTATTTGTGATGCTCACTGTCCTTTGTGATAAAATTTATCATGTGGATGCACATGGTAAATGTCTCTGGAATTCAGTGCCAGGGAAAATATGTTGGTAATGATAAATTGGTACAATTGCCTTGATAATTAGAGCTCATACACAAGTAGTTGTGGGGGCCAGAGTGCAAGTGTTCGGTTGGCACCTACATGAGGGAATATCCTGTAGTATTTGATTCCCCAGGCAGTTGTAGTTGGCACAGAAATCCCCTATCATGCTATGCTAGAGAGTGCTGCTTCTCATAGGTGTTTCCGGTCATTGTGGGGCTCGCTTCCCTTGGACATGGCTCAGTTGATTGTGCGTAAGTCTTTGTACCAGCTTACTGATTATTCAAGTTCTCCTTAAGCTATCTCACCTGACTTCTCCTCCACCTCCTCTTCCAGGAAGAGGAAAAGTCAAAGTCCAGACAAAGTATTTGTGGCGACTGCCCTGAAATAGATGTCCGCTCTTAGACAGACCTACTGACTTACAAACTGAATGGAAATACCAAGGTCTGCTATACTCACGACTGTACCCTGATTGTGTGCCCAAGATTATACAACTTGTGTGGGATAGACCTGGGGTGAAAGTCTAAAAAGTCTAGATCCAGAATCAGCTCTCTTAAAACCTACAGTATAGTGCTTCACTATTAATACTTTAAAATAATAAAATAAGTGTGAAATCAGACCCTACTTCTGTTCAAAAAAAATTGTAAAATTTTAAGTGTTGTAGAGAGAAATCTATATGTTTTGATATTTGTTAAATAGCTCTTTTGGATACTTTTAATACTGAGATAAAATAAATTTGTAGTAAAATTCTCAGAAGGATGAGATAATTTACATAAGTCCACTGTCCAGATATCGAAACTTACTCCTTCTAAAAATTAAAATATAGAGAGGAAGGCAGAGCAAGATGGCCAAATAGAAGCCTTCACTGATTGCCCTCCCAGCAAGAATAACAAATTGAACAACTATCCACATAAAAAAAGCACCTTCATTAGAACTAAAAATCAGATGAGGAATCACAGTACCTGGTTTTAATTTCATATTGCTGAAAGAGGCACCGAAGAGGATGGAAAAGAGAGCCTTGAACTGCCAACAGTACCTGTCCCCATCCCCCCAGCAGCAGTTGTGTGGCATGGAGAAAAAAAATCTGTGTGCTTGGGAGAAGGAGAGCATAGTGATTGTGGGACTTTGCATTGGAACTCAGTGTTGTCCTGTCACAGCAAACAGCAACACTAGGCAGAACTCAGCCAAAGCTAATGGAGGGAGCAATTAGACCATCCCTAGCAAAGGGGAATTGCTCAGAACCAGTGAACCTGGGGGGCACGTGACCTAGTGAGACATCAGCTTGAACAACAAAAGGAGTGTTTGCACTATCCATTCCCCAACCCCAGGCAGTGTAGCTTGCAGCTCTGGGAGATACTTCTTCCCTCTACCTTAGGAGAGGATACGGAAGAGTAAAGAGGAATTTACTTGCAACTTGGAACCAGTTTAGCCACAGTAAGGTAGGGCACTAGGCAGAGTCCTGAGGGCGCCATCCCAGACCTTAATTCCAGGATGACATTTCTAGACACACCCTGGGCCAAAAGGGAATCCACTGTCTTGAAGGGGAGAACCCAGTCCTGGCAGGATTCATCATCTGCTGACAAAAGAGCCCTTGGACCTTGAACATTCAGCAGTGGTAGCCAGGCAGTACTCGCTGTGGGCCTTGGCTGAGACTCAGAGATGTGCTGGCTTCAGGTGAGACCCAGCACGTTCCCAGCTGTGATGGCTATAGGGAGAGACTCCTTCTGCTTGAGACAAGGGGAGGGAAGAGTAAAGGGGGCTTTGTTCCTTAGCTTAGGTAGCAGCTCAGCCACAATGGGGTAGAGCACTAAGCAGAGTCTTGGAGTCCCCATTCTGGGCCTTGGTTCTTGAATGGCATTTCTGAACCTAGCCCTGAACCAAAGGGGATCCCATTGTCCTGAAGAGAGAGTCCCAGGCTTGGCAGCATTCACCAACAAGCTGACTGAAGAGCCCTTGGGCTTTGAGAGAACATCAGTGGTACCCAGGCAGTACTTGCCATGGGCCTGGGGCAAGGGTGGCCACAGGGAGAAACTCTGTGCTTGTAGAAAAGGGAGGGAGTAGTGTGTAGGACTTAGTCTTGTGGCTTGGGTGCCAGCTCAGCCACAGTAGAACAGAGCACCAGGTAGAATCCTAAGGTTTCTGACATAAGGGACTGGCTTCTGAACAGCATCGCTGGACCTGACTGGTGCTGGAGCAAACTCACCATTCTGAATGGAAGGACAAAAGCCAGGGTGGCTTTGTCACCTGATGACTGTAGAGCCCTAGGGCTTTGGGTGAGCCTAGGTGATAGTCAGGCAGTGGTAACTACAGGGCTTGGGTGAGACCCAGTACCATGCTAGCTTCAGGTCTGACCCAGCACAGTCCAAATAGTGGTGACAACAGGAGTACTCGTGTCACCTTTCTTCTAGCCTAGTTAGCTCAGCACAGGGCTGAGCTGTTTGGGAGAAAGTAAGGAAAGAGAACAAGAGTCTTTTCTTGGTAATCCAGACAATACTTCCAGATCTAATCCAAGACCACCAAAGAGGTATCTCTATAAGTCTGTAAGAACCATATTGTTACTGGGCTTGGGGTGCTTCCTAAGTGACCAGAAACTTAGATCACAGTGACCAGAAACTTAGATCACAACACCCAAGTGCCTTTTAATGCTTGGAAAGCCTCCCCAAGAAGGACAGGTGAAAAACAAACAAAAACAAAAACAGACTGTGAAGACTACAATAAACGCCCAACTCTTCAATGCCCAGACACTGACAGACATCCACAAGCGTCAAGATTATCCAGGAAAATATGACCTCACCAAATGAACTAAATAAGGGAGCAACAATTAATCCTAGAGAGACAGAGATATGTGATCTTTCATTCGGAGAATTCAAAATAACTGTTTTGTGGATGCGCAATGAAATTCAAGATAGCACAGAGAAGGATTTCAGAATGCCATCAAATAAACTTCACAAAGGAATTCAAATAATTAAAAAAGAATTATGCAGAAATTCTGGAGTTGAAAAATGCAATTGAAATACTGAAGAATGCATCAGAGTCTCTTACCAGCAGAATCAAACAAGTGGAAGAGGTAATTAGTGGGCTTGAAGGCAGGCTATTTTAAAATAGACAGGGAGGGGAGACAGAAAAAAAGAAGAAGAAAAAAGAATGGCCAGGCATGGTGGCTCACACCTGTAATCCCAGCACTTTGGGAGGCCGAGGCGGGTGGATCATTTGAGATCAGGAGTTCAAGACCAGCCTGGCCAACATGGTGAAACCCCGTCTCCACTAAAAATACAAAAATTTTTAAAAAAAGGCAGGCATGGTGATGTGCATCTATAGTCCCAGCTACTTGGGAGGCTGAGCCCCCAAGGTCAAAGATAAAGAAAGGATCCTAAAAGTGGCAAGAGAAAAGAAATGAATAACATACAATTTAGCTTCAATATATCTGGCAGCAGACTTCTCAGTGAAAACCTGACAGATCCGGAGAAAATGGCATGACATACTTAATGTGCTGAAGGAGAAAAACTTGTAACCTAAAATAGTAGATTCAGTGAAATTCTCCTTCAAACATGAAGGATAAATAAATATTTTTTCCCAGACAAATAAAACTAAGGGGTTTTATTGACATCAGACATGTCCTCCAAGAAATGTAAGCGAGTTCTTCAGTCTGAAAGAAAAGTTTGTAAACGAGCAAAAAGAAATCATCTAAAGGTACGAAACTCATTGGTAATAGTGTACAGAAAAACACACTACATTTTAACACCATAATTGTGATGTGTAAACTACTCACATCTTAAGTAGAATGACTAAAGATGAACCAATAAAAAATAAACTACAACAACTTTTCAAGATATAGATAGTGTAATAAGATATAAATAGAAATAGCAAAAAGTTAAAAAGTGGGGAGACACAATTAAAATTAAACTTTTAATTAGTTTTCTCTTTGTTTATGCAATGTGTTAATTTGTCATTAATTTTAAATAATGGATTATAAGATATTATTTGCATGTTTTATGGTAACTTCAATCAGAAAATACACAACAAACACAATAAAAATCAAGAACTTAAAACCTTAAAACATATCGTCAGAGAAAATCACCTTTGCTAAAAGGAAGACAGGAAAAAAGGAAAGAAGGAAGAGAAGACCACAAACAACCAGAAAACAAGTAACAAAATGGCAGGGGTAAGTCCTTACTTATCAATAACAACATTGAATATAAATGGACTAAACCCTTCAATCAAAACACACAGAGTAGCTGAATGGATTAAAAAAACAAGACCCAATGATGAGTTGCACTTTTCCTATAAAGACACACATAAACTGAAAATAAAGGGATGGAAAAATATATTGCATGCAAGTAGAAACCAAAAAAAACCAGCAATAGCTATACTTACATTGGACAAAGTAGATTTCAAGACAAAAACTATACAAAGAATCAAAGAAGGTCATTACATAATGATAAAGAAATCAATTCAGCAAAATGATATAACAACTATAAATACATGTGTACCCAATACTGGAGCACCCAGATATATAAAGGAAATATTATTAGAGCTAAAGAGAAAGATAGACTCCAACTCAATAACAGATGGAGGCTTAAAAACCGCACTTTCAGCATTGACACATCATCCTGACAGAAAATTAGCAAGGAAACATCTGGTTTAATCTGCACAATACACCAAATGAACCTAATGTATATTTACAGAACATTTTATCCAGTGACTGCAGAATACATATTCTCCTCAGTACATGGATCATTCTCAAGGATATACCATATGTGAGGCCACAAAACAAGTCTTAAAACATTCAAAAAATTGGAAGTTATATCACGTATCTTCTGTGACTAAAATGGAATAAAACTAGAAATCATTAACAAGAGGAAATTTGAAAACTATACAATCATAAGGAAATTAGACAGTATGTTCCTTAATGACCAATGGGTCAAAGAAGAAATGAAAAAGGAAATTGAAAAAAATCTTGAAAGAAATGATAATGGAAACACAACATACTGAAACCAATGAGATACAGCTAAAGCAGTACTAAGAGAAAAGCTTATAGCTATAATCACCTATGTCAAAAATTAGAAAACTTCAAATAAACTACCTAATTGTGCTTCTTAAAGAATTAGAAAAGCAAGAATAGAACAAACCCAAAATTAGTAGAGAAAAATAATAAAGTTCATAGTAGAAATAAGTGAATGTGAAATTAAGAAAACAATACAAAAAGCAATGAAACAAAATAGTGGTTTTTAGAAAAGATAAACAAAATTGAGAAAACTTTGGCCAGACTAACTAAGAAAGAAAAGAGAGAAGGCCCCCCAAAAACAAAATCAGAGGTGAAAATGAAGACTTTACAACTGATACTGCAGAAATCCAAAGGATCATCAGAGGCTACTATGAGCAACTCTATGCCAACAAATTGGAAATTCTAGAAGAAATGCATACATTCCTAGACACATACATACAATCCACCAAGATTGAACCATGAAAAAATCCAGAACAGGAACAGACAAATGACAAGTGACCAGATCAAAGCAGTAATAAAAAGTCACCCAGCAAAGAAAAGCCTGGAACCTGATGGCTTCAATGGTGAATTTTACCAAACATTTAAAGAAGAACTAATATCAACCCTACTAAAACTATTCAGAAAAATAGGGCAGTAGGGAATACTTCCAAACTTATGAGGCCAGTATTACCGTGATACCAAAACCAGACAAAGACACCTCAAAAAGAAAAGAAAACTATAGGCCAATATCCCTGTTGGACATTGATGCAAAAATCCTCAACAAAATACTAGCAAACTGAATTGGATTCAACAACTCATTAAAAAGATCATTCATCATGACCAACTGGGATTTATTCCAGAAATACAAGGATGGTTCAGCATACACAAATCAATCAATGTGATGCATTATATCAACAGAACAAAATACAAAAAAACATATGATCATTTCAATTGATGCTGAAAAATTATTTGATAAAATTCAACAAATAGACCAATGGAACAGAATGAAGAACTCAGAAGTAAATCCATGTCTACAGTTAACTCATTTTTAACAAAGATGCCAAGGACATACATTGGGGAAAGGACAATCTCTTCAATAAATTGTGCTAAGAAAACTGGATATCCGTATGCAGCAGAATGAAACTAGACTCCCTATCTCTAGCTAACCATATACAAAAATCAAATAAAAATGGATTAAAGGCCTGGCGTGGTGGCTCACACCTGTAATCCCAGCACTTTGGGAGGCTGAGGCGGGCAGATCACCTGAGGTCAGGAGTTTGAGACCAGCCTGGCAAACATGGTGAAACCCCATCTCTACTAAAAATACAAAAAATTAGCCGCACATGGTGGCACGCACCTTTAATCTCAGCTACTCAGGAGGCTGAGGCAGGGGAATCACTTGAACCTGGGAGGCGGAGGTTGCAGTGAGGCAAGATCGCGCCTTTGTACTCCAGCCTGGGGAACAAGAGTGAAACTCCGTCTCAAAAAATAAAAGGTGTGTTGGGGGGGATTAAAGGCTTAAATCTAAGACCTTACATTATGAAACTAATAAAATAAAACTTGGGGAAAACACTCCGGGACATTATTCTTGGCAAAGATTTCTTGAGTAGTACCCCACAAACACAGGCAACCGGAGCAAAAGCGGACAAATGGGATCACATCAAGTTAAAAACCTTCTGCGAAGTGAAGGATACAATCAACAAAGTGAAGAGACAACCCACAGAGTGGGGGAAAATATTTGCAAACTATCCATCTGACAAGGAATCAATAACCAGAATATATAAGAAGTTCAGACAACTCTATAGGGAAAAAATCTATTAATCTCACTAAAAAATACATGAATATCTGAATAGACATTTCTCAAAAGAAGACACGCAAAGTGGTATATAAAAATGTGCTCAACATCACTGATTGTCAGACAAATGCAAATAAAAGCTAACAATATGTCACCTCACCTCAGTTAAAATGGTTTTTATCCAAAATACAGGAAATCACGAACACTGGCCAGCATGTGGAGAAAAGGGAACCCTTGTACACTCTTGGTGGGAATGTAAATTAGTACAACCACTATGGAAAATCGTTTGGAGGTTCTTCAAAAAACTAAAAATATGGCTACTATATGATCCCACAATCCCATTACTAGGTATATACCCAAAAGAAAAGAAATCAGTATATCAAAGAGATTTCTACACTCTCATGTTATGGTAACACTATTCTGAATAGCCAAGATTTTGAAGCAACTGAAATGTCCACCAACAGACAAATGGATGAAGAGAATGTAGTACATATAAACTATTCACCCATAAAAAAGGAATGAGATTCTGTCATTTACAACAACATGAATAGGACTGGAGGTCATTATGTAAAATAAGTAAAAATAAGGAGGTCATTAAGTAAAATAAGCCAGGCACAGAAAGATAAACTTCATATGTTCTCACTGATTTGTGAGAGCTAAAAGTTAAAACAATTGAACTCATGGGGATAGACAATAGAATGATGGTTACCAGAAGATGGGAAGGGTAGTGGCAGGGAGTGAGGATAGTTTATGGGTACAAAAATGTAGTTGGAAAGAATGAATAAGATCTAGTATTTGACAGCAGAACGGGGAGACTAAAGTTAACAATAATTTATTATATATTTAAAGTTAACTAAAAGTATAATTGGATTACTTGTAACAAAAAGAAAGGATAAATGCCTGAGGTGATGAATGCCCCATTTACCCTGATGTGATAATTATGCATTATATGCCTGTATCAAAATATCTTATGTACCCCATAAAAACTAAAAGTTAAAAAAACAAAATATCAAAAGCAAAAATCTTATTTTTTATATATTTTTTCAAATGTCTTAGAAAATTCTCAACAAATTTTACAATTTTTGTTGATGTCTCAGGATCATTATTATTAATTTTAACAATTATATTGCCCTGTAAAATACACTTTCGGAGACTTGTTAACAACTTGTTAGGCTGTCTGGTGTTATTTGTCTTCACACATGATGGCACCATGTATTGTGACTTTGGAGGGCATGATATTTGTTGGTTTGTTGTTTGCTTACTTTTTTGCCATAAAATAGTTACTTCTCACCGTATGTTTTTAAATCTGTCTATTTCAACTTTTGCTTCTTGGTAAGAGGTTAGCAGTCCTTTTCTGCTAAGAGCCAGATAGTAAATATTTTAGGCTTTATGGACCATACAGCCTTTGTCACAATCACTCGACTCTGAGGTTGTAGCCTGAAACAGTCATAGACAACACAGAAACAAATGGTTATGGCTGTGTTCCAATGGAACTTTATTTTCAAAAACAGGCAGTTTGCTGGATTTGGTGTGTGGGTTGTAGTTCTAGACTGTTGAGTGTGGTGAAATAGCCGTGTAGAGTAGTATGTAAAAAGGTAAATCGAATTTTTAAAAATGTAAATACATATTGTGTTAGGACACAATGAAACCCTACAAGCTATGTAAAATTTATTGCTGCAATCTTATGACAGCATTTGTGGGTGGTTAGATGTCTTTCTTTTGTCCCTTCTTTGCCTCTTCTTTCAGGTTTGTATCTATGTGGCAGATGTTTGGGGTTATTGAATAAATGAGCTCTAGAACACTTGCTTCATATGAATATGTGCGTGTGTATGTTTTTGTATCTCAGATATAGCTAAATTCATTGTACCAATTAAGACCTCGCTAAGATTGGTTTGAGCTCCATTCTATGAATTTTAGAGCTCAGTATTGCCCACCCCAACCACCACTAAGTTGTATGCAAATTTTCAGTGTGAGTTTATATTTTCGTGATCTCCTCTAGCTCTTAATTCTGCTTCTGTCAAATTATTTCATTTTAGAGACTGTACAGCTATCCTTGTTCTCTAAAAAAGTCTCTTGGCCATTTCTATACCTCAGACTCCAGCCTCTTACCATGGTTTTCGGTTTTCCTTAGTCCCTTCCAGATTGCTCACAGGAGCTCCAAATTCTTCTCACATTGTTCTGTAGATGAATTCCATTTCCTCCAGTCTTACTCCCAAATTTCTCTGACTCCTCTGTGCATGTTTTGATCTACCAAGATGCTTTGCTGAAGAAAGAAGACCCGTTCTCCCTTAATTGAACTGTCTTCCCAAGAAGGGAGTTTTAATTTTGAGTAGAATTTTTTCCCTATGGATATATGGATGAAAGACTGGGAGAATGAATGACTAAAAAGATGTTATACGGTACTGTATATTAGGATAGCTACTTCATATGGAGGCTAGTACCAAATATGAAAAACCTATTTTTGGCTTATTATAGTTGATTTTGTGATCTAGATATTATTCAGCATTGTTCTTCAAATCCCCTGCCATAGCCAAAACACACCTTATATACTATTTCTGCTTTTACCTATAGGGAGCATTTCATTCATTTCTTGTTTCATTTTATAGCATATCCTAATAATGATTTTATTACAAAAGGAGTCAGGAATATCACGTCATATGATAGTCTACTAATTGAAGAAATAAAATATAAGACCATAAATTGTGTAAGGTAAAAGACTTAAAATCAAAGTATCCACTGAAACTTAAAATAGTAAGGTGATATTTCTATTTGGAGGAATGTCCCCAGATCTCCAATATTAGAAAAATAGTTATCTTATTAATATTAAATAGTTCTAAAATAGGTAATTTAAAATGATTTTGTTCAAATGGGGAAAGGATTCCCTATTTAATAAATGGTGCTGGGAAAATTGGCTAGCCATAAGTAGAAAGCTGAAACTGGATCCTTTCCTTACTCCTTATACGAAAATTAATTCAAGATGGATTAGAGACTTAAATGTTAGACCTAATACCATAAAAACCCTAGAGGAAAACCTAGGTAGTACCATTCAGGACATAGGCATGGGCAAAGACTTCATGTCTAAAACACCAAAAGCAATGGCAGCAAAAGCCAAAATTGACAAATGGGATCTAATTAAACTAAAGAGCTTCTGCACAGCAAAAGAAACTACCATCAGAGTGAACAGGCAACCTACAGAATGGGAGAAAATTTTTGCAATCTACTCATCTGACAAAGGGCTAATATCCAGAACCTACAAAGAACTCAAACACATTTACAAGAAAAAAACAAACAACCCCATCAAAAAGTGGGCAAAGGATATGAACAGACATTTCTCAAAAGAAGACATTCATACAGCCAACAGACACATGAAAAAATGCTCATCATCACTGGCCATCAGAGAAATGCAAATCAAAACCACAATGAGATACCATCTCACACCAGTTAGAATGGCGATCATTAAAAAGTCAGGAAACAACAGGTGCTGGAGAGGATGTGGAGAAATAGGAACACTTTTACACTGTTGGTGGGATTGTAAACTAGTTCAACCATTATGGAAAACAGTATGGCGATTCCTCAAGGATCTAGAACTAGATGTACCATATGACCCAGCCATCCCATTACTGGGTATATACCCAAAGGATTATAAATCATGCTGCTATAAACACACATGTACACGTATGTTTATTGCGGCACTATTCACAATAGCAAAGACTTGGAATCAACCCAAATGTCCATCAGTGACAGACTGGATAAAGAAAATGTGGCACATATACATCATGGAATACTATGCAGTCATAAAAAAGGATGAGTTTGTGTCCTTTGTAGGGACATGGATGCAGCTGGAAACCATCATTCTTAGCAAACTATCACAAGAACAGAAAACCAAACACCGCATGTTCTCACTCATAGGTGGGAACTGAACAATGAGATCACTTGGACTCGGGAAGGGGAACATCACACACCGGGGCCTATCATGGGGAGGGGGGAGGAGGGAGGGATTGCATTGGGAGTTATACCTGATGTAAATGACGAGTTGATGGGTGCAGCACACCAACATGGCACAAGTATACATATGTAACAAACCTGCACGTTATGCACATGTACCCTAGAACTTAAAGTATAATAATAATAAATAAATAAATAAATAAAAGAAAAAAAAAGAAAAAGAATCTGAATCTCCAATACACGTATATTTATTTAATATCAATTTAAGTATTAGTGCATGCTATTATATTAATCAGTAATATAAAAAGAGAAGTTAAATATAAGGCAAGGAAATAATTAGAAATATAATCTTAATATTTTCCTACTTCCTATGGATCACCCAGCACACCTATTGGGAGGTGCACATCCACCTACTTTGAGGGCCACTGATCTACACTAAAAGCATGTAAGTCTCCTAGTATCAATGTGTAACTCACAGAGAATCTGCATCAGAATCAAAATAGTCTACTCTGGGTAATATTCTAAAATGATGCCTGGGCTCTTAAAGGGCGAGTTGGCTGTCCTTCACTGTTTGAAAGAAAGTTTTGTTGAATTGACTGTTAAGGGGAATACAGAAGATTTTCTAATGTAAATGTAGCCCTCATCCTCTATTCTAGTCCTCTCATTCCACGGTCAATATTCCTCTCTTTGGGCAGTTTCCACTTGTAGAACATTCACATTTTTGTTGTTGGCATAAAAATCAACAACAATAAAACTTGGGCCAATGCACTGTATGGTAAGACTACGTGAGCACAGTGATTCCCTCAATATTATATAACAGCTGTCAGTTGAAATGTATAACTTTTCAATTGTATACTTTTATTTTCTTGCCTAAGAAATATTTTCCCCATTTGGTTAGATTCATTTTGTAGTCTTAGTCAAGGTGTATGTCCCAAATTGTAAGAACAGATGAGATAAATTCCTAATTAAAATAAACATAAGATTAAAAAATGATTTTATTCAAAATTAGTATTATTTAGTCATATATGAATTATCAGCCACTCTTAATTGTCTACAAAGAGCACTGCAAAGAACTTCAAATAAAAAGATACATTTTTAATAGACTAAAGAACATGGTGGCTCATGCCTGTGATCCCAGCACTTTGGCAGGCCAAGGCGGGGAGATCTGTTGAGGTCAGGGGTTCAGTATCAGTCTGGCCAACATCACAAAACCCCATCTTTTCCAAAAATACAAAAATTAGTCAGGTGTGGTGGCATGCACTTGTAGTCCCAGCTACTTGGGAGGCTGAGACACGAGAATCGCTTGAACCCAGGAGGCAGAGGTTGCAGTGAGGTAAAATCACACCACTGTACTCCATCCTGGGTGACAGAGTAAGACTCCATCTAAAAAAATAAAAATAAAAATAAGGAACTTACAATCTGATTTTGCTTCCGGAAGCAATAGAAATATGATTAAATGATTAGAAAAAATCAGAAGTGTAATATATGAGTAAGTTAATTTTTTAAAAACTCACATTTCCTGAGCACTACAGTAACCTAAACCCGGCTTCTTTGAAGTTTACTCAGTGTGTTGAACTGTAACAGAAAGCTAGCAACTATACTGCTTATAGTTTTTTCTTAGAATCACTAGAAAATATTTGACCAGAAAAAATAGATTCTGAGTAAAATTAGTTTTTTAAAAAAACCAAACCTGATCCTTTTGTAGTTCATAAGCATGATGATTGGGTGTTCATGTGCATGTGTGAGATATGCCACCCTTGAACCTTGTCAAGACATCAGCACATTACCCATCTGATATGAAAAAAAAAGTCATCTTATAAAAATTCACAGTTATAAAATAGGAATAGATAGGACACTGAATGCTTTGGGTTTGTTTTGTCAACATTTATGTTTTCAAGCAGTCTTGCTTCATCCAATTTTTATATTATTTTGAGGAAAAATGCATTGCCAGGAATCACAGTATGTAATGCAAATCAGTCACAGAACTATTCCCTACGGACTTTCTAGCCTATGAAGAAAGATAGGCATGCAGACAACAGAGGAAATTGGGGTGCTTCTGACTTCAGGCTTTGTGGAAGAGTTGACGTTTGGACTGGCCCATGAAAAACTTTAGTAAACTAGAAGAGATGATACAAAGGACATTTTTGGCTAAGGGAAGAAGATGAACAAAGGCTAAAAGTTCCAAAGTCTATGTCCAAGTAAAGCAAGTGCAGGCTTGCATTTTACTGTCTTTGATTTCTAAATTCAAGAAGCTCTGAAAACCATTGTGTGTGTTGTTGTTTTTCCTTAAGGTACAGACTGACCTGAATTGACAGGAGGCCATTTATAGTCTTTATTTATCCCACTTATGAGAATATTTATAGATTTTACTGCAGAAATATCAACATATTTCATTATAGGTGCAGCCCCAACATATATGGCTTTTGCTAGTATTTTATACATTAACTGTATTACTTTAAAAAAAATACCACCTTGTTCCCCCAAAAACTTGAATTACAAAACACACTCAGCCCCAGCTGTTTCTGGTAAGGGATTGTAGACTTGAAGTAATTATGGGGGAAGTGATATTGTATAAACTATGTCCAGAAAGCTAGGTGAAGATTGTGCCAGTTCTTAAACACACCAAGTTACAGATTGTGGTAATTTGACTTTAGGCTACAAGGAACCATATACTTCAAAATATACTTTTGAAGAAGAAGTGAAATATTCAACCATTTTTAATCAAAATTGGTTTGAGTCCCTGAGCACACGCTATTTTAAAGTTTTTCTCCATGCAATTACAAAAACTCTGAGTAAGATGGTGTCAGATGAAATGCCTTTTGAAAATAGATATTTACATCCATCATTTGTTTACTTGTGATGGTGTGTAGGAGAAACAAGGTTAGAGAAAACAATTTCAGATAATGTCTGCAGCTTGCTAAGTGTCATGCCACATAAATATGGTCAGAGTTTGATGTCCCCAAATGACTGTGCATTAAAAATACAAGAATTGTTTCATAGAAGAAAAAATAAACAAGCAAAAATCATAAGAAATAGTAATTTATTTCATATTTGGTCATTTTCCTTGCTAAAAATACCTGAAGGCAAATTCCAGAAAATTTGTTTCTGATTTGGTTAAGAAAATTAATTGAGAAATTTAAAATGTTATTGTCATTGTTGTATATACAGTGTATGTGTGTCACTCATAGTGAGTTTTTAAACTCTGCCTTTAAAAACAAGCATCAGAAGTTTGGTACAAAATCAATGTTCACAAATAGTAGAACTGCTATACACCAACAACGACCAAGTTGAGAATCAAATCAAGAACTCAATGGCTTTTGAAACAGCTACAAAAAATAAAATTAAAAAATACTTAGTAATATACTTAAGGAGGTGAAAGATCTCTACAAGGAAACTACAAAACAATGCTGAAAGAAATCATAGACGACACAAAGAAATGGAAAGACAACCCATGCTCATAAATGAGAAGAATCAATATAGTGAAAATGACCATACTGCTCAAAGCAATCTACAGATTTAGTTCAATCCCCATCGAAATGTCATCAGCATTCTTCACAGAAATAGTAAAAAAGTCCTAAAATTCATATGGAACCAAAAAAGAGCCCACACAGTCAAAGCAATACTAAGCAAAAAGAACAAATCTGGAGGCATCACCTTACCCAACTTCAAATTATACTACAAGACTATAGTTACCAAAACGGCATGGTACTAGTGTAAAAATAGGCATGTAGACCAATGGAACAGAATAGAGAACCCAGAAATAAAGCCAAATACTTACAGCTAATTGATCTTCAACAAAGCATACAAAAACATAAATTGGGGAAAAGACACCCTATTAAATAAATGTTGCTGGGAAAACTAGCAAGCTACATGTAGAAGAATGAAACTGGATCTTTATCTTTCCCCTTACACAAAAATTAACTCAAGATGGATCAAAGACTTAAATATATGACCTGAAACCATAAAAATTATAGAAGATAACATTGGAAAAACTCTTCTAGACATTGGCTTAGGCAAATAATTTATGACTAAGACCTCAAAAGCAAATAAAACATAAACAAAAATAAATAAATGTAATATAATTAAACTAAAAATCTTCTGCACAGCAAAAGAAATAGTCATCAAAGTAAATGTATTTCCCACACAGTGGGAGAAGAAAATATTCACAAACTATGCACCCTACAAAGGACTAATATCTAGAATCTGCAAGGAACTCAAACAAATTAGCAAGAAAGAAACAAATAATCCCATCCAAAAGTGGGCAAAGGACATGAATAGACAATTCTCAAAATTAGACACAAACAGACAACAAACAAGAAAAAATGCTCAACATCACTAATTATCAGGGAAATGTCAAGTAAATCCACAATGAGATACCACTTTACTCCTGCAAGAATGACCATAATTAAAAGTCAAAAAACAATAGATGTTGGAATGGATGTGGTAAAAAGGGAACACTTTTACACATTTACTCAGCTGGTGTGAATGTAAATTGGTACAACCTGTGGAAAACAGTTTGGATATTTCTTTAAGAACTAAAAGTAGAACTACTATACAATCCAGCAATCCCACTACTGGATATCTACCCAAAGGAAAAGAAGCCATTATATGAAAAAGACACATGCACACACATTTGTAGCAGCACAATTCGCAATTGCAAAGATATGGAACCAATCTGAGTGCCCATCATCCAATGAGTGGATAAAGAACATATAGTATATAAACACCATGGAATAGTACCCAGCCATAAATAGAAATGAAATAATGTCTTTTGCAGCAACTTGGATGGAGCTGGAGGCCATTATTCTAAATGAAGTAACTCAGGAATGAAAAGTCAAATATTGTGTGTTTTCATGTATAAGTGGGACCTAAGCTATGAGGATGCAAAGGCATAAGTATGAGATTACATATTGGGTACAATGTACATTGCTTGAGTGACAGGTGCATTAAAATCTCGGAAATCACCACTAAAGAACGTATCCATGTAACCAAAACCACCTGTTCCCCCAAAACTATTGAAATATAAATAGAAGTGCATTCACCAAAAAAGGTTGGGAATTAGAAAACTGACTCTAGGAATGTATCCATCTTCGTTTTCCTTTCTTAGACTATCTGTATAGTCAGTTAGTTTTGGCTTTCTGTAAGCTTGTAATAAGTATTTCTGAGACCCCAAGAATAAAAGCACATTTTTTACAATTTTTGAAGTGTCATTCAAAATTTCAAACAAAAACAAAAATAAAAAAACAACTGGAGACAGCTCATGCTCATAAATGGAAGGAATCAATATAGTGAAAATGACCATACTGTCCAAAGCAATGTACAGATTCAGTACAATCCCCATCAAAATGTCATCAGTGTTCTTCACAGAGCTAGAAAAAAAATCCTAAAATTCATATGGAACCAAAAAAGAACCCACACACCAAAGAAATACTAAGCAAAAAGAACAAATCTGGAGGCATCACCTTACCCAACTTCAAATTATACTACAAGACTATAGTTGCCAAAACAGCATGGTACTGGTATAAAAATAGGCATGTAGACCAATGGAACAGAATAGTGAACCCAGAAATAGGCCAAATACTGACCACTAATTGATCTTCAAGAAAGCATACAAAAACATAAATTGGGGAAAGGACACCCTATTCAATAAATGTTGAAATGTACCGATACATGGGCTGGAAGCACATGTAGGCTTATATAATAAAACTTGGAATTGGTATATTTTTCAAGAAGAGTATTTGGTATCTGCCTTAGCAAAATTGCTTAACCTACTTCCTAGAAGTGGAATTCCAATCCTTGAAAGTCTTTGCAAAGAAAATAAGAAAGTTCCATCTAATTCCCGGCTTATAGTTTTCCAGAAAAATTCTGCATTTGACTTCAGAAGAACAGAGAATAATAATAATTTTTATAAACATTATACAGCTCTCACTAGTGCCCAAGGATGAAGAACATGTATTAGGTCATAGAAGTATTTTTTGATGCTGTAATCTCAACAGTCATATTCTGACTATTTGATGTTCTTAGTGATTTTTATCACTTTATAAGTGATTTTAAAAAAATCACTTATAAAGATAAGATGCTGATTTTTTAAAACAATATTTATTTGATTTTAAAAGTATTCAGTAATACTTTTAGAAAATATGACATTATAGAAATGCAGTAATAAGAATTGATATTGATATCTATTGAGTTTTTTTGAGGTCCTATTGTCATTGTACCTTACATTTTACATACATTATCTCAGTTAAGCTTTACCCTGTTATGTAATATTATTTACATTTTATATAATAGAAACTGATGACTAGAGAGGTTAAGTGAATGGCACAAAGTTATATGGCAGTAAGTGGTAGAGCAGAAGTCAAGCCCAGGAAATTCAATTCCAGAATGCATGCTCTGAGCAGCTATTCTCCCAGCTTCCCCACAATTGACAACCACCACCAAAATGGTCACTGAGAAATAACTACAGTTATATTTTTTGTGTATATGCTTTCAATATTTTCCCCATATATATAAAATATGTATATATATTTCAATATATAAATGAAATAATAAGGGAGACTGTTTTCTCACCTTCCATGTTGGCTTTTTGCTCATCGAACTTATGAAAACTAAAAGAATGGCAAAGGAATGATTTTAGTATATGCTAATCCAGAAGGTAGGTCTAATGCTGAGTGTCTAGGTAAGAGCATGGACTAAAAACAACAAACAAACAAAAAGCACTATCCAAACAAGCTGCCATCAGACTAACACCTCCTGAGCAAAAGCTACTTATATTCCTCAGCTCGAGGTGTCAGTGACAGCATCAAGCATGTGGTAGAAACTTAAAGAAGGGGGTTGATTTTCCAAATTTTATCTTCACATACCTTCCTTTCAAAATATAACAACCCAAAATGTTGTTAATAACTTTAAGTTTTAAATTTCACCTTTAAGGAAAGTATTTTCATTTGCTTTAAAATAATTATAGATTTTAAAAATAGGGATGACCAATGGATGTTTCATAAAAGGTTCTGACCAGAAAAAAAGAAAAAAGAAAAAATATCCAAACCTCTTTTTCAGAATGTACTAGTCCTTTTAAAGATCTTCTGTAAATGGGGAGTCCGTTAAGTGCTAACCTCTATGTTAAGCATTTCCTTTTCTTTCTTTTTTCCTTTTGCCACAACAAACCTCAAGGCAGATTATTAACCTTGTGTTGCAAATGGGAAAAATGAGATTAAAATTAAGAAATGTGTCCATGAACACACAGCTGGGACTTGAACTCAGCAATGTGTAGCTCTCAAGTCTTTCTTATGATGTCATCTAAGAGTTTGACAACCAAACTGATCATAATACCTACAACGTGGAGTGGACAACTGAAATGAAAACAGGAAAGAAAAAAAAATCACCACTCTAATAACGTGTGTAGCTGTAAACTATCTTGCTATCTAATATTTTTCTGATAATTTTAAAACATTAAACTGCAGGGCCAGGTATGGTGTCTCACTCCTGTAATCCCAGTACTTTGAGGCAGGTGGATTACCTGAGATCAGTTCGAGACCAGCCTGGCCAACATGGTGAAAAGCTGTCTCTACTAAAAATAAAAAAATTAGGTGGGCATGGTGGCACATACCTGTAATCCCAGCTATGCCGGAAGCTGAGGCAGGAGAATTGCTCAAACCCGGGAGGTGGAGGTTGCAGTGAGCTGAGATCACTCTTTTGCACTCCAGCCTGGGTGAGAGAGCAAGACTCTATCTAAAAAGAAAAAAAAAAGGCCGGGCGCGGTGGCTCACGCCTGTAATCCCAGGACTTTGGGAGGCTGAGGCGGGTGGATCACTAGGTCAGGAGATGGAGACCATCCTGGCTAACACAGTGAAACCCTATCTCTACTAAAATACAAAAAAATTAGCTGGGCATGGTGGCAGGTGCCTATAGTCCCAGCTACTCGGGAGGCTGAGGCAGGAGAATGGTGTGAATGCGGGAGGCGGAGCTTGCAGTGAGCGGAGATGGTGCCACTGCACTCCAGCCTGGGCGACAGAGCAAGACTCTATCTAAAAAATATATACATATATGTATATTAAAATACAATTCAGATACCACAAAATTTACCCTTTTAATGTGTACAGTTCAGTGGTTCTTAGTATATGTACAAGGCTATGCAACCATCACCACTCTCTAATTCCAGAATACATTCATCACCCTGGGAAAAAACCCCATCCCCATTAGTATTCACTTCTTATAGAATTTTGATGAAGCAAAATCCTTCAAAAGCTGTCTACTAAAAATCCAATTTTCTTAGATTTTTCTTTCAAACAAAGACAATTCTTAAATATTTTATAGCTACAGAAGAGAAATTATTAAAATAATCTCACATAACAAATGAGCAATATTGCTGTTGTTGAATAAATCTTCAAGGATGAAAGGATGAAAAGGATTATTACTGGTAGAATTTCCCAAAAGTCATAAATGTCAATAAACTTCTCTGCCATATCATATTATTACAATTTATTAAGCACCTATGATCTGGCAGGCACCATATTAAGATGGTCTATGTCAATTAATTCTGACAACAATTCTAAGGAAGTATGAATACTCACTCTATTGTACACATGATAACCACTGAAAGATAGAGCAGTCATCTCACCCAATAAGTGTAAGAGTTGAGAAGTAATCCTAGGTCCAGTTTGATTTCAAAGCTCAAGCTCTAAACACTAAGCTCCACCAAGTGACAGAAAGTGGATCAAAAGAGAATGTAGATGTCAAAATTAAAAAAAAACAAAAACAAAAAACAGAAAAAAAACCGGAGGGAGAGAGGAGGATGAACAGAAGTGGGTTAAGGGTACAAACATACAATCCAATAAGAGGAATAAATGTAATGGTTGGTAGCAGAATAGGATGACCATACTTGATAAAAATGTATTATCCTCAGGTGATGGACACTTTAGATACCTTCCCTTAATTGCTATGCATTAGATATGTGTAACATTTCTCATGCACCTCACTGATATGGTTTGGCTGTGTCCCCACCCAAATCTCATCTTGAATTCCCACATGTTGTGGGAGAGACCCCATGGGAGGTAGTTGAATTATGGGTGTGGGTTTTCCTGTGCTGTTCTGTTTCCTGTGCTGAATAAATCTCATAAGATCTGATGATGATATAAATGGGAGTTTCCCTGCACAAGCTCTCTTCCCTTGTCTGCCACCATGTGAGATGTGTCTTTCACCTTCTGCCTTGATTGTGACGTCTCCCCAGCCAGGTGGAACTGTAAGTCCATTAAACCTCTTTCTTTTGTAAATTGCCTAGTCTCCAGTATGTCTTTATCAGCAGCATAAAAATGGACTAATACAGTAAATTGATACCAGTAGAGTGGGGTGCTGCTGAAAAGATACCTAAAAATGTGGAAGTAACTTTGGAACTGGGTAACAGGCAGAGGTTGAAACAGTTTGGAGGGCTCAAAAGAAGACAGGAAAATGTGGGACAGTTTGGAACTCCCTAGAGACTTGTCAAATGGCTTTAACTAAAATGCTGGTCATGATATGGACAATGAAATCCAGGCTGAGGTGGTCTCAGATGGAGATGGGGAACTTGTGAGGAACTGGAGCAAAGGTGACTCTTGTTATGTGTTAGCAAAGAGACTGGTGGCATTTTGCCTCTGCCCTAGAGGTTTGTGGAACTTTGAACTTTAGAGAGATGATTTAGGGTATCTGGCAGAATAAATTTCTAAGCAGCAAAGCATTCAAGATGTGACTTGGGTGCCGTCAAAGGCATTCAGTTTTATACCTGAAAGAGAGCATAAAAGTTGGGAAAGTTTGCAGCCTGACAATGCGATAGAAAAGAAAATCCCATTTTCTGAGGAGAAATTCCAGCCAACTACATAGATTTGCATAAGTAATGAATAGCTGAATACTGTTCCCCAAGACAATGGAAAAAATGTCTCCAGGGAATATCAGAGGTCTTCATGGCACCCCTTCCCATGTCAGGCCTAGAGGACTAGGAGGAAAACATGGTTTTGTGAGTGGGGCCCGGGGTCCCCATGCTATGTGCAGCCTAGGAACTTGGTGCCCTGTGTCCCAGCTGCTCCAGGTGAGTCTGAAAGGGCCAATGTACAGCTTTGGCCATGACTTCAGAGGGTGCAAGACTCAAGCCTTGGTAGCTTCAATGTGGTGTTGAGCCTGCCAGTGCACAGAAGTCAAGATTTGGGGTTTGGGAAACACCACCTAGATTTCAAAGGATGTAAGGAAATGCTTAGATGTCCAGGCAGACTTTTGCTGCAGGGGTAGGCCTCTCAGAGAACCTCTGCTAGGGCAGTGTGGAAGGGAAATGTGGGGTTGGAGCCCCCATACAGGGTCCCTACTGGAGCACTGTCTAGTGGAGCTGGGAGGACCACCATCCCCTAGACCCTAGAATGGTAGATCCACTGACAGGTTGCACCATGTACCTGGAAAAGCTGCAGACACACACCACCAGCCCATGAAAGCAACTGAGAGAGAGGCTGTACCCTGCAAAGCCACAGGTGCCGAGCTGCCCAAGAGCATGGGAACCCACCTCTTGCATCATTGTGACCTAGACATGAGACATGGAGTCAAAGGAGATCATTTTGGAGCTTTGAGATTTGACTACTCCACTGGATTTCGGACTTGCATGGGGCCTGTACCCCTTTGTTTGGGCCAATTTCTTCCACTGCCTGAACCCCCATTGTATCCTGGAAGTAACAAACTTGGTTTTATTTTACAGACTCATAGGCAGAAGGGACTTGTCTCAGATAAGGCTTTGGACTGTGGACGTTTGAGTTAATGCTGAAATGAGTTAAAACTTTGGGGGACTCTTGGGAAGGCTTGATTGGCTTTGAAATGTGAGGATATGAGATTTGGGAGGGGCCAGGGGTGGAATGGTATGGTTTGCCTGTGTCCCCACCCAAATCTCATCTTGAATTCCCACATGTTGTGGGAGGGACCCAGTGGGAGGTAGTTGAATAATGGGAGGTAGTTGAATAATTCCTGTGCTATTCTCATATAATTAATATATGAGAATCACCAGATCTGATGATTATATAATGGGGAGTTTCTCTGCATAAGCTCTCTACTCTTGTCTGCTGCCATGTGAGACATGCCTTTCACCTTCCACCATGATTGTGAGGCCTCCCCAGCCATGTGGAACTATAAGTCCATTAAACCTCTTTCTTTTTTAAATTGCTCAGTCTCTGATATGTCTTTATCAGCAGCATGAAAATGGACTAATACACCCATAAATATGTACAAATAAAAAAATAAAAATGAAAATAACAGTTCAGTCTAAATGGATTATTTACATAAGCCCAGGGTGCTGCAGATGGTTACCTAGTGCTGGCTCCTAGAAGGATTATTGCAGTGATTTTCATATCTACATATTGAATGCTTACAACGTACACTTGCGTAAGACCATAGAAAACAGATCATTCTGATCCATTTTTCATTATTTGTTCATTAACCTATAAAACTAGAAATGAAAACAATGGCAAAACTGGAAGTATACAACCTTTCAGACTAATACTATGAACCCCTTCTCCCAGGTCTTTTTCTGTTGGTCTCTCAGGATCTTTATCCTAAACTAGTCATCATCTTAGTTTATTTTCTGTTGTTATAACAGAATACCACAGACTGTGTAATTTACAAAGAAAAATACATTTAATTTTCACAGTCCTGGAAGCAGGGAAGGCTGCTAGCATCTGGTGAGGGCCTTTTTGCTGTGTCATATCATAGCAGAAGGCAAGTGTGTGCTAGCTCAGGTTTCTCTTCCTCTTATAAAGCCACCAGTCCCATTGTGAGGGTCCCCCTCTGATGATGTTATCTAATCCTAATTACCTCCCAAAGGCCCCACCTCCAAATTTTATCACTATATGTTTGGGGATTGAGTTTCGAACACATGAAATGTTGAGGACACATTCAAGTCATAGCACCAATTTAAGGGCTCCAAAGGCTCCTTTTCTCCTGGTTTGCATTTCTTTTGGATTTTTTCAAGACCTCCTTTATTTTTATCATACTTGAAACCATGTGGTAGGTGTGTCATTGATTTTTAGGAAAGACAGAAGGCATGACGCATGCTGCTTTTGTTGTAACTGAAATGTAAGGTTATAATAAATTTGATTAAGGCTTTATCTTCAGTCGAACCATATGGTTAACTCTAAAGAAACAGAATCATATAACAATTCTGCAACTCTGGGTAAAGTTTTCAGTTTAATTCAGCAGATATTTATTGACCATTTCCTATGTTTCGAGTAGCATCTGTATATGGGGAAAGGCAGAAATAGTAATATTTCATGATGAATGACTTTTATGACTTGCCATGAAAGGGAACAAAAGTGACGTGTGTGTGTGTGTGTATGTGTGTGTGTGTATAAGCTTGGGATGAGGAACTGTATATAAACATGTGCCTAACTAATTGTGACACAAGCTATGATGTGATAAGTGCCTAAGTGTTTCCTGATTCCTCTGTGGCTAAATCAACACTTCTACCACCTCTTTAGACACTATAAAATCATGTACTTCTTTTGTGCAGCTGTTACAGTTGTAATACTATATTAGTTTGCATGACTATTTGGCTAAATTTTCAGTAAGTACTTTGGCTTTTTGGAAATCAGAGATTATTGTGTGAAAGTTCTATGCTAAGAAATATGTGCAGTTAAGCTCCAAAGAACGGCACCTAATCCAGCCAGGGAAGGTTTGTTGACAGAGGTGATAATGAATCCAAGTTTTGAAGGGTGGGTATGAACTCACTGGAAGAAGAAAGAAAGCAGGATAGTCTAAACAAGTGAAATATCATGTGCAAAAACATGTAGACACGAACACAAAACAGTTCAACTCAGGCAACGCATGGTGGCTCACGCCTGTAATTCCAGCACTTTGGGAGGCTGAGGCAGGCATATCACGAAGTCAAGAGGTCAAGACCATCCTGGCCAACATGGTGAAACCCGTCTCTACTAAAAATACAAAAATTAACTGGGCATGGTGGCGCACACCTCTAGTTCCAGCTACTCAGGAGGCTGAGGCAGGAGCATCATTTGAACCTGGGAGGCGGAGGTTGCAGTGAGCCAAGACGGTGCCACTGAACTCCAACCTGACAACAGAGCGAGACTCCAACTCAAAAAAAAAAAAGAAGAGAAAAAAACAATGAGACTCAAGGACACGGACTAAGTTCAAGTACAGAGATAAAAGAAGACAAGCAAATCATCGTAGGTTTTATGTACCAAACTTAAATTGTTGACTTAATCTTCAATACTATGAAAAGTTTCTGAAGAGCCACATTCTTTAGGGACTTGAGTTTTGGGGTGATTATTTTGGCAGTATGGAGGCCAAATTTAAGGCAGTTGGAATATTTTTGTAAATATGTTGTAGTAATTAGGCAAGACGTGATCAGGGCCTGAAGGCAGGCAAGAATAAAGTGACGGATGTTAGAGAAGTTAAACAAATAGTATCTATAATACTCTCTTTGATTGGAGATAAGTTAGCAAGAACAGCTTAGGATGGCTCACAAGGCTTTGAATTTGGAAACTGGATAATTAGATGTAGTTGTTCATTAAAATATGGAGTTCAAGAAGTTTAGAGGGAAAGAAATGTGTCCAGTTGTAGTTATGTTTTTTTTTTTTTTTTTTTTTTTTTCAATACCTGTGGATCCTTTAGTAGAGATTTCCAGGGAAACTTGGAAATAGATGATTAAACCTATGTAGGTATCTTGTCAGCAGACACAGATCCAGGAGTTATCAATAGTGCAAGAATTTTAATGTGTAAGAAAATGTCCAGTAACAGCAAAAATGGAGAAGAGATTGAAGCTTGGTAAATAGTAACACTTAGAGGATGGCAGAAAGAGAACTATGATGTTAATAGAGAAGTAGAAGGAAAAACGAGAGAAAAATGGTGTTTCTGAAGATGAGGAAGAGTTTCTTGAAATAGAATGATCAATAATTTTAACACATATAATTATTGCATATTTGTAGCATTAGGACAAAATGTGCCCATTGTATCTGGAATAGCGTTGATTATGGTGATTTTATAAAAAGAACTTTGGTGAGATTGTGCAAGCAAGAGGCAGCACTCAGTGGGTTTAAGAAAGAAAAATACTGAACTGAAGGTAGTACATATAGCCTCTTCTTTAAGATGTTTGTATGTTTGTGGAAGGGAAGAAAGAGGATAGAAAAATAATGCACAAAGGAGATTTCAAAATTCCACATGTGGCTCTTGCCTGGTATGTGACAGTGGCAACTTTGGGCTTAACCTGTGTTATGCCCAGGCACAAAGATATATACACATGTATACTTGTGAATATATTTGTGTGCATAACCATCACCTTAAAGGGGCTAAAATATTCATTCTCCAAATTACTGCATGTCCAACAAACCTTCGATATGGATCCTAATGAACTTCTCCAGTTAACCCTTTTTCTCCTCCTTTTCCTACTCTAACCATTGCCCCACAACCACTTTTGTATTAGGACAGTTAAAAGCTTGCCATCAGGAAAGTTAGCCAAAGTCGTAAGTTTAGACTCTTTCCTATGCCCTTTTCTGAAAGTTAACACTAATAGAAACCTCATAGTTTACCGTAAAGGCAATGCTTATTTTTACTGGTCAGATCTTTAAATGAATGACTACCTTCTGCTTCTAGAAAGCAGACAATCTACAGAGAAAATTCAATTTCCAGGGAAAAGAAAAATGTCCTGAAATCATTTCTATGCATATTATCAAGTAAGTTTTTTGATTCTGATGCTATCAAAATCAAGGGCAGCATCATAGTGTCTTTTAAAGAATATTGCACTAGGAAGGGGGCAGGGGTTCTGAGCCACTTAGTTGCAGCCCTGCTGCTGGGGGCCAGGTGACTTTTGAAGAAGTCAATGTTCCTTTTTTTTTTTTTTTTTCTGTTAAAGGATGGAGTTAGAAAATAAACGTCTACCATGGGTTGACTTATGTTAAAATTTTATTCCCTAAAACCCCAAATGAAGTCATTCCACAAATACATTTCCTTCTCCTATCTGCAATTTGGAAGAACCTCTTCTTTACAAATGTCATGATACTACTATGTGGTTTTACATGGTTTGCATCCCTCCTAGGCAATCAGAATTGCTCTTCTCATCTGGGCTATCGCTATAGGCTTCAAATTTCTCTGTCCATTGTTTGTATAGCTATATATTCTTTCCATCTCTATGAGATAGTGAGTCCACTGAGGGCAGGGTTATATTTAAACAAACTATGCACTTGCTAAATGTGCAGTGAATAGAAATGAGTATTTTAAAATTCATTTAACAGGTGGACTTAATAGTATCTTATACAATTTGATGACAGTGTTGTTCGGAGAGCTTGGATAATATGAAAGCTAAAAGAGGTTGGGTGAATCTTTATTATCAGACTTGGGTAGGGCTCTTTATTACTGTTTTGGTGCCTTTAATACTCAAGATTGTTGAAATTCCAGAAGGGCATGTGGGAATCAAACACGGTTTCTATCAATCAGATGGAAGTAACTATTTTTCCCAATGTCACCTAAATGTAAGACTTCCCATTTAAAAATGAATATATGATTTGAAAATAAAATAAGAGTAGCAGCTCAGATTTATGGCACTTTGGAAATTTCTTATCATTTACTCATGCATCCCTTCGTCTTGGAGGATAAGGATCATCAAAACTTGAACTCCTTTTGGTACCAACATTCTACTGTTAGGCGCTGAGAAGTTATGATTCTCACTTAGGTCTTCTGATTCTCAGGCATCAAGACTATATCCCGTTGCAACTTAGAAATAACATTTCTAGTCCCTGTGTGTCTCCTTCACTTTCCGGATTTTTGTATTTTAATTAAGCTTAGTAATAAATACGTTTTAAAAATCAAAGCAAAATTCATGTAATTGATTTTTGTTGTTATATGTTATTTATTGTGAAGAAGTAATAGGCATACGGTGCACTTTTACGTTATAAAATGGAACGCAGTCAAAAGTAAGTCTCCGTCTCTCTGTTCTGTTCTGCTACCTAATCTTTCTCCCTGAGACTACAACTGATGCCAATTTCTTATGTACTTTTTCAGAAAGAGTCCATGAGTTTATAAACATGAATGTATGCACATTCTTCCTTTCTAGATTACACAAATTGTGGCAAGCTAAATATATATATATATATATATTCTTTTATATGGTTATTAAATTCAGTAATACATTTCACAAATCTATTCATATCAATACATATAGTGTGGCTACATTAAAAAAATTGTAGCACATTACTTTATGGGAATATACCAAAATCTAAGTTAGTTCCCTCCTGATAGATTAGTATCACTAGTATCAAATAGTGTTATCAACAATGTTATACTGACTACTTTGTGCAGTTGTCACTGTTGTATGCTTATACAACTATATCTAAAATATCTACATAAGAAATTGCCAAAGGGGAAATTGGCTTTTTAAAGTTTGAAGGGTAGAGACAAATAGCTATCCATAAAGGCATGAATGCTTACTTTTACCGAGAATGTATGAGGGTTCCCATTTCCTTTATATTTTCTCTAGTACACTAAGTTACCAAACATTTTTATCCTTGAAATCTTATATGGTATTAATATTTTATTTTGGATATATTTAGTATTTCTCTCATGTGTGAATCTTATGACTTTTCAAATGTTTAAAAATAAGTTATATCTTCTATCTAATTCATAGACTTATTCTAAATTCTTTCTGGGCTATGGTTTTTAAAGGTAACATAGAATTACAAATATTTTTCCCAATTGGAAAATCACAAAAAGTCCCCATTTTTTAATTTCACCAATATTTAAATAAATTATTTCTTACATATTCTAGGTACCAACATATACAAACATAAAAGATATGAACATGAACACCAAAATTTGGAGGCGAAAAGCCTCATAGTCTCTTGGGAGGGAAAATATGTATGTGCAAGCTGAATAAAATAAATCCTATAATAGCGAAACTACAGTGTGCTCTGGGAACTACGAGGAAGCTGTGACTGCTTTGGGGGAGGAGATAGGACGGAAAGTTTACCAGAGAGATGGCTGTGGTTTCTATGGTAGGTCTCAAGAAATGTGTGTAATTTATAGGGTCAGAGAAGTGTTCAGGTGATAGGAGAAAAGGGTGGAAACACCCATTTCGTATTGTGCCCCTCTTTTGGTAATGAGTTTTGACTAATGGGCGGTTTCTTTTTTTCCTTGACATTCATAAGTATTTATTATCTTGAACTGATTGGCCTCATATTTTGCATATTTTGCAAAATAATTTTTTGACCTCATATTTTACTACGATGATTTAAAAACATTTTCCTTCCATTTGAATTAGATAACTCATCTTTCAAGTTTTCTTATGGCCAACGAGCTCTGTGTTTATTCGAGACAACTTGTTAAAGTGCTATTAGAAGAGATGGAAAATGTCCAACTGCAGCGGTAAATCCGGGAGGCATCTATTCGAAGATAAGAAAAAAGTTCTCAAACAAATGACAAAATGTTCAAACTCAATCATAATTAGACATATGCAAATTAAAACATTACAATCAAACTGACATAAATGAAAAAGTAGGATAATACATTATGTTGGTAAGGCTGTGGGAAAATAGGGAATTGCTGGCAAGAATCTAAATTCATACAAGCCTTCAGGAGTGAAATTCAGCAATACTTAGCATAAATATCTATACACATACTTTTCAACCCAGCATTTCCATTTCTAGGAAGCTACCCTGGAGGCACACAGAGTGTATTTCTCACAGGAGTATTGGTTAGCAGTGTTTTCTACAATATGAAAATGCTGCACATAAAGTTACTTACTGCAGCATTGTTTATAATAGCACAATACTGGAAACAATCAAAAGACCACTACATAGAAGAGTGTGTGTGCATTTGTACAAAAGAAGCACAGGCAAGATAAACTAAAGAAACCAGTTACCTATAGGCAGTGCATGAGAAATAAGTGGAAAAAAAGAGTGAACAGGAACTGGCCAGGAGGGATAATGAGGGAATAACAATTACCAAGCTATGCTTTTTGGTAAAGCTTAGACTGTAAGTACTATAGTAATGTTTCACGCACCCAAATAAAAAAAAATAATTTAAGTTAATGAAATTTAGTTAAATAATCAAAATCAATGTGTATGGAATATAAGTTTACAAATGAATAACCAAATCATACTGAAGAGGATGGGCAAGTAAAGAAACAACCTAAGTCACTTTTAAAAGAAAATGAAATTTTGATTGGATACTGTAAAGTTCAAGACAAAAATAAGTGTATATAAATACTGCACTCTTGTAATAAGTGTTTCTCACAGGAATATCAGTTAGCAATTCTCTAACTACCTTAAGTGTAGTAGGATTTAATAAATAAGCGAATATATTATAAATAACGAAAGTCGGGTTTTTCACTGTCAGAAAGAAGTTACAAATAAGGAAAAGGCAAAAAATAAAATGAACCTGGTGGTATTGACTTAGGATCGAAGTATTAATGATATCTATCTCTATCTCTATCTCTACATGATATATCTGTATCTATCTAAAAAGATAAACCGATAGAAACGTAGAAATAAATATGATGTAGGTGTATGTGTATATAGATTTCCTAGCTCTCTCTGCTGAGAGGGCCTAAGAGCAGTAACACCGCAATAAAAATGAGCACACTTAGCACTCAGATCTTGGTTGCTATATATTGTTCTCCAAAGAAAGAACTCAGACTCATTTGGCAATCAGTTGATTCCAGGACTAGGGTAGAGGGGACAAAATAATAAACTTGGAACATTACGTGATGCCAAAAAATTAAGGAACTGCTAAAAAATAATGGGGGTATGTCAAAAGGACACAATAACAAATCAGAAGGATCTCCCAATGGCTAAAGCCAGAACAATTTTAGCCACAAAATAAATAATGATAGTATTGGATTATAATCCTTAGAATAAATATCCTCGAGGCCATACCGATATAAATAAATAACTGAATGCGTAAATAAATGCAGGAGAAGTAACAGCTGTTACAGAAGAATTCCTATTACTTTAGACAGAATAAAGGAAATACAAAAGTCACTGTTGGGCAAATGGCACAGTAATAATTGTTGCAAGCAAGATCTGTCAGTGGATGCTAAAATCAGTGGATAAAAGAGGAAAAACAGGACATTAGCACAGCATCAAAGTTTTTCCTCAATATATTTATCAATTATAAATGAAAAAATGTAACTTTACAGTATGGAAATCTAGTAGACATAACCTGAACCAGGCAATCAAGGTTAATATCACTAACTAACATCATGTACTCTCCCCCCTGCCATAATGATATACTAAGAAGGATACAACATTTCTTCTATGGCATTCTTGCCAAATGAATAACCTTAGACTAATCATTAGAAAAAATTGGACAAACCCAAATTGAAGGACATTCTGCAAAATATTTGACCAATACTTATTAGAAGTGCCAAGGTACTGAAAGACAGGGAGACCGAGGGACCATCACAGACTGAAGGAGATTCAAGTGACATGACAATCAAATGCAATATAGGTCCTAGTTGGATCTGGTACAGAAAAAGGACATGAGGGTGGGGGAGAACTGGTGAAAGCTGAATAAAGTTTGTAGTTTAGTTAATCACAAGGTACTAGTGTAAATGTTCCGGGTTTGTACACTGGTTATAAAACTCATGGGAGGTGATTGGATCACGGGGAGGATGCCCCCATGCTGTTCTCATGATACTGAGGGAATTCTCACGAGATCTGATGGTTTTATAAGGGGCTTTTCCCTGCTTCATTTTGCATTTCTCTCTCCTGTCACCATATGAAGAAGGATGTGTTTGCTTCCACTTCTGCCATGACTGTAAGTTTCCTGAGGCAGGCTCCTCAGCCATGCAGAACTGAGTCAATTAAACCACTTTCCTTTATTTAAAAAAAAAAAAAATAGGGAAATTGGGTAAACGGTAGGTATGAACTCTCAGTCTTATTTTACAACATTTGCATAAGTGGAAACTTATTTAAAGATAAAAAAGTTTGGAAAATTATAGAAGGAGATAATGAAGATGAAGAAGAGGAAGAGAAGGAGAAGGAGGAAGAAGAGGAACAGGAGTGGTGGGGAGAGGAAGGAAAACAAAATAAAAAAGAACAAAAGGAGAAGAGAAATTTTAAAATAACATGTTTGCTTTTTTAAAAACAGTATGAAGATTGTATTTGAAAGTATTGCTAAGATGAGAGGTACAGGCATGGTTCTGTGCCCTTTCACAGTCAATGGGCTATATGCATAACACGGAACAAAAATACCATGTTAGATATCATACTGATTTTCATCGTTTAGATTATATGTTGGTTTCTTTGTGAAAATAAATTTAATATCAATTCAACAGATATTTTGCCATTGATATACTCATTAAAAGTTTTGCAACCTAGCACGATTCTTTATATGTTATTACCAATTCAACATTTGCTTCCAAACAGATAAATACAGATTAATTGCACAGCTGATGCCAAGAGTGAACAGATGCCTATGTTTAGTGTTAATAGAAAATATCTTAGATAAGTCACAATTTAATTATCTCAGAACTCCCTTACCCAATTACTAATTTCCACAAACTCTTAGTAATTATTTTTAAAAAGAAAAAATTGGGGTACTAGGAATTCAAACACGTTCATCCATCATTATATACCAGAATTCCTAATCCTTCTCAAAAAGTGCTAACTTATTGTATTTTGAAGCCACACTGGTGAGTCACTTGCTAGAATTTGTCCACGATGTCTAAGTCAATTAGAGAACAGAAAGAATGGCTAACTTTAAAAATCTCAATTAGAGACAGATAACATAATTTAAAATTTGGGTATTAAAACAATAATATATCTTGAATATAAAATTAAAAATATTATTGCCGGTACAATTTTGAGTTTGGTTTATGGGATAATACACAGAAAGGAGAAAAGATGAATGTTCTTGTTCAAACTAAAACACATTACTTTTTTACCCTTCATGTGCTCCTGGCTATTTTGTTTTGTCTTGTCTTGTTCTGGGATGTTATGATACATGTAAAAATGAATTCTGATATATTGCTCAAGATATTTCAGAAAGACTGCACTCTGTGTGCCTAATTGTGGAAGTGGGTGACAATTACATGAGGAGTTGCTTTAAAAAGCATGCACATTGAAATCCTGGTAAGTGTAAGAACCTTTTTTTAAAAAATAAAAAACTGTCTAAGTAATACAATTCCAGTGATCAAGTTTTTTATACTTACTTACAAAGTAGAAACTTACTTTGATATATATTATACTTACAAAGTATGAACTTACTATTATCAAATGTCCATACTATACAGTAAGAAAATATTTTGCATTAAAATGTTACGTGCCCTCTGAACTCATCTGAGAGCTCAATAACAACAAAAAAAATCTACAAATGTAATACTTCAGTTTGTTTTTATAAGTACTGTGATGGACTATTTCCTTTCTGGTCATAAGAATCACTGTGATGGCCATTTAAACAATACAGTACACCATTTGAATATTAATTGTACTGAGTTGGCTTTCCCGCTCTGCATCCTAAACGTTTACAATCCTGTTGTGGAGTCAGAAGAGTCACACATAATTGCTTCCTATAATCAAATAATAGAACCACTGTATTAGACCTTAATAGTCTAACACCCAGAACCCAGGGAGGTTGGTAAAACACCTTATCTTGCAAAGATAATTAAAATCTTCAAAGCACTTTCACATGTTTTACCTAATTGAATTCTTGCCACAACCTTGCCAGAAGGCAGAGAGGGTTATGATAAATATAAAAACTGATGGTCAGGAGGTCATATGTGTTTTAAAATCACATATGGACCCGTTCACTCTGCTCACGTTCCGTCGAGGGAACCACGGCATTGTCCTGTTCATTTGCTATTTTTCCAGGAATAGCACTTTCCTCAAAGTAAGGAAATAGCTCTAGGCATTGGGTTCCAGAAGAGGAGAGCTCTACTGGAAAACTGGGTTCCGCTGCGGCACAAAGGACTATTTTTAGATGTTTTCCTTTTGCTAATTGTCTCTCCCTCTGTGGGGAATTTCTATGGGTAGAATCCCAGATGAGCCAAGTTTCTCACTAATTCTCAGAGACAGGAAAGATGAAGCCATGGCTCAGGTTGCCCTGGGGCTGCATAACTTCTTCGGTGATGTCAGTGCAGAGGTCTTTAGCAAGATCTTCAAGGACCTTGGAGCTTAAAGAGCTTGTGATACCACTGAACAACAGGACTAAGAGGCGACTAGGAAGAAAGGCCTAGGCATATCTTCTTGAATCTTGGAATCACCCCAAATGACCTTTCCTGGAGCTTCAGCTTTGAGAGGAGCTAAGAGGGTGTGAACCCAGTGGTGGCTGTAAGCTCAAGCCGCCCTCCAGATGTTCTGGTTTTTTTGTTCCATCACCTCTGAGAGGAAACAGGAAGAGACTTCTTCCAGGCAACTTCAAACGTCATTTCAAGTGTTAGGGAACATCAGTGGAACCGCGAAAGGTGTGATGCAAACCATTTTTACTCCCTTGCAAGGAAGAGCTAACCAGTTAGTGCTAGGCAGCCCCGAGACAATGGGTGGAACAAAGGTGAAGTCAGTTGTTGGCTCAACCTCAGGGAAAACCTAACAGTTTTCGTGCAATGAATTACCTAGGGAGCTGCTGAGTTCTCTGCCAGCTGGACTATTCCAGCAGAAATTCACTGGTATGAACACTGGCATTCATTGGAAAGTGAAAATGATTCACAACCCTAGAGGTGGGGTCTAAATAATAATAATCGCAAACACTATTTTAGCACTTACTTTATAACAAGTGTTTTCTTAACTCTCAGGGGGTGTATGAGACAGATGCTATCTTTAACTTTCTTTTAAAGATGAGAAAATTGAGGGACAGAGAGGTTAAGTAATTTGTTCAAGGTCACACACCTAGTAGGAATTTGAACTTAGCCTGCTTGTCTCTAGTGTCTGTGCTCTTAACCACTTGCTGTATTGCTCAGTGTCCCCTAAGGTCCCCTCTTGCCCTGAGATTCCACATAGGGTGACTTCCTGTCACTTCGACAGCATTCTTCCCATGCTTACTCACTGCACTTTCAAAAGGGCATTGTTGGAATCATGAAAAGAAAAGAAAAAAAAAAGAGTCAAGGAGTCAAGGGGGCTGCTGGGAAAAAAAAAAGTCGAGATCTTTAAACTCATGGAGAAGCTGTTTGGTCATCTTGGCGGGCTGGCAGAGGCAGAGCCTGCCAGAATACTGGCGCCAAAGCGAAGCGCTCTTTTGTCTTCAGATTTCCCGCCTCACCTGCCTCCTCTCCCTCTGTCCCTTCTAGCCCCACTTCCCACTGCACCTATGCTAAGCTTTTCCAAGAGCCTGAAAGGCACGGGGACAAACAAGCACGCCGCTGCCAATCCTCTATGTCACACCCTCTTCCCCACCCAGATTGACGGGGAGCCGCCCAGGGTGGTAAGTGACTTACCCAAGGACACAGAGCCCCGACCAGAAAACCCAGGTGTCCAGACTCCCACATCGGCACTCTGTCCACGCCTACGCACACCTGACTTTTCACAGCCAGCACCCAAGAGCTTTCTTTCTTCCACGTCCCCGCCTCCCTACCCCACCCCCTAGTTCCCTAGAGTCGCTTCTGACGCTCTGCAGCCTCCGGGGTCCAGCCCTCCCTGCGGTGCTTCCCTTCCGCCGGATTCCCAAGCCGGAGTCGCCCTGGGCCGCGCGGAGCTCGCGGGACCGCTGCCTTCCGGGCTCGAAGCCGCGCAGCCCTCTCAGCGCCCCGAGCCCGGGACGACTGGGACACCGAGGTAGGCTCCCAGGGCACAGGGTCCGGCGCCGAGGGCAGGAGCAGGGGAGGTGCCACGGCCCCCGGTCCAGAAGGCACCTGTAAGGAAGCACCGACCCGCAGTGACGTCCTCCGCGTCGTCCTCAGACCAGCCGCCGCCTCCGGAAGGTCTCAAGGGGCCGCGTTCGAGCCCACCGAGGGGTGGCGGCGCCTCTGGCTGTCGGAGGGCTGCCCCCGGCGGAGCGGCACTTCCTCGTCCCGGCTCGCCTCCTGCCGGCGCCCGGGCGCCCTCCCGCTCCATGTGCGAACTCCCCTCCACCTGGGCGCGCGCGATGGACTCGGGACCCGGCTGCCGAAGACAGGCCGCCTGTTGGTTGGACGACTAGCGCAGGTGGGCGGGGAGTTGACCAACCCCACACACGCGCTTCCCCATGAAGATTCTTGAGCTTTCTCTGAAGAAAGGAGTGCATATGCTGCAGTGTCTCTGTGGAAGGAGCCTGAGGTCCAGCGACAGCCCAAGTGGTGAGAACATGTTCTTTCCCCAGCCCCAAAACACTGCAGAATGCCCCCCTCCCTTCTCCCGGGGCCCTCTCCGCCGCCCTCCTCTGCTTGATTCGGCGCTGCTTGTGTCGGAGGGAAGGCGTTTCCCGACTGGGGCCCCTCCGCTGGTTCTGTCTGTGGGTATTTTTTTTTTCTTTTAAATCCCTGAAGTCATCGACGCGTTGTAGGGAGAGCGCGTTAGCTTTCGCCGGGCGCGCCTGGATTGAAACCTGCGGGTCTCTCTCCGAGCGCTGCAGGCTGTGACCTGCGTTCCCACCTTCTCGCGGCCCCCTCCTTGCCATTTGTGAGGGCGGCGCGCGGCTTGGAGTTGTTCAGTGTCTCCAAAAAGTTGCTCGTGCGTTCCACAGGAGAGGGACTTTTAAACAGATGGCTGGCAAGGCAGGTATCTTTTCTTTTTCTTGCTTTGTCTGAAAAGTAGACATCTGGCGGTGATTAGGGGTACGTTTGCCCTGGAGATTGAGCGATTTCTGTCCTTGGCGCTGAAGCATGAGGGTCCCAGTTAGTCTTGGGCTTCAACCCGGTCCCCCGGGAAAGACTCCAGGGAGGAAAAGAATGAAAATCAGACCCTTTGAATGAACCGAGATATTGAGAAAGGCCATTAAAAACTTACTGGAAAAAAAACAAAACAAAACAAAAAACCCACCAAACTAATATCAAATAAGTGTGACTCTTTTCTGCTGAAGTCTTGCAAAATGGTGTGCCGTTTCACCACGTTTCCTCCATTGTCTATCTCTAATTGTTTAAGCCTCTTTAAAAGGTTTGTATAAGTTATCTTTTAAGTGATGTATTTATTAATCTTGCAAGTGCGAATTCAGTTTCTGTGTCTTTTGATTTTCCTTTTACAAACTGGGAGTGAGGTGTGGGGAGAGAACAATGACACCCTAATACATCCAAACAAGTGCCTTTTTGCCAAAAAATATACGTTTTTGGTCCATGAATTCCAAATAACTTTACTTTTCAAAAATTTAACAACATTATACAAGATTTCGTGTTTAAAACTCCATATGTTATTTTGGAGAGTCTGATTCATTTGGTTATGGCACCTATTTTCACTCTGTTCTCGAGCTATGAAAATTATATTTGGAAAGATTAGAATATATGTAGGTTTCATTCATTCTTTTAGATCTTTGACTTTGTGGTTACTCATCAGTATAAATGAAATATAAAACTACTTAAAAGGAACTAATTACAATTAAATAGAAAACTACTTAGGAAGAACTAATTTATGAAATTGCTGAACACACTTTCAAAATGAAATCAGCAACAAGATCTCATTTTTACTTCCATGTAGTTCAGAAGATTATTTATACATTCTTTTTTGCATTATATTTGTAAGTACTGAAAGGCATCATACCACTATATTCTAAACGAAGTGTCTTTATGTTAAAGTTTCATGTTTTGATATACATATTTCAAGAAGCCAGTACAGATGTGTGTTATCATTTCATTTTTCCTGGTCGACAGTAAATATAATATGAATAGATTATAACTTGGATATATGTCTCCTAGGAGTGAAAATTTTAAAACTGTGTAGGGTATGTAATGAAGACAGGGCAGTCTCTCATGTCAAATTAGGAAAGATATTCAATTTACCTGCAGAGTCAGTTTCCCAAATAGCGATAGAGCCAAATAGAAGGGTTAACTTATGTGATTGGACAGCATAGTTTGTTGCAAGTATGGGACCGATTTAGTTGTAACAGTCTCAATAAGTCACTACCCATCTTTGAAACTCATTATTTTTATCTTACAACAGTGAAAATGATAGACATAGCCTGTTTTTTTAAATACATATATGACTATACCCTAGGTTTAACAGTGATTCTATGGAAACTTGTGTTTTATTTATATATGCAATTTTACTTAGTGGGGTAGAGAAATTCTTGTAAAACGGTATTTAGTTCCAAGTAGTGAAGTTTCCTTCCCACCCTTTCCACAGGCAGAGGTAATATATGGTTATGTATCAGGAGACTGTTTCTTGGAACAAATTACCTTTTAGAAAATTGTGACTCTTTTAAACTTATGATCTTGTGTAACTAACATGACCTTGCTGTTTCCGAATTAGTGCATAAATGTAAATTACTATAGTAATGGTACCTCCCTAATAGATTGTAGTAAACATTAAATGAATCAATAGCAGCTAAAGATTTAGTCGAGCTCTCATGGTATGCCAGGCACTGTTCTAAGAACTTTATATTATATACCTATTATATATACAACTATATATTTTATATATGCCTATTATAGCCTATTATATACCATATGCTTAGTATATTTTAGGTCTTTTTATTATTGTGTTCTATTTTAAAGAGATTTTTTTTCATATGGCCTGGGCCATTAGCATGACCTCACAGCAATTTTTCATGTAATATTGCCATGCCCAGTGTGCATATGCAAATTGAGGTAATGATATCAAATTTTTTTTTTCATGGAGCAAATGTATAAAAATAGAGCTCAAATGAACAACTCCAATTTTTAAAACTAACTCATGGAGAACTTAAGTAATATTTAAACAATGTCGGCATGGATAACAAAGTTTTATACCAGCTGCTGCTTCTCCATTATTTTACAGTTGAGGGAGGTGAGGCCCACAGAAGGGAAGTGACATAATTTGTTACAATAGATTAAAAGATTCTCCTAACAGATTGCTGAATAGTTGGAATTATAAGCATTTTGATATTTTATTTGTTTTATTAAATGAATGGTACTAAGAAAATACAAACTAATCATTTATTTTGAGCTTTTTAGTATCATTAAAATATGTTATTGCTCCTGTCTTTCCTCTATGTTATCAGATATGAATATCTTGTCTAGTTTATCCATCATATTGGTTTCTAAGTCCTTGGTACTGCAGTAGGATGGGCATAAGCTATCAAATGGAAGACAGTCTTAGACAAGGTTGAATGGATTGTTTAAGGCTGAATTCTGGGTCCCTTATGATCCTTTTTATTTCTCCATTTCTCAAAATGAAATTGTTTTAAGCATGTAGAGCTCATCCATTAAATGAAAGATATGAAGTTTAAGATGCTAAACAATATTGCTCAGGTTAAATGGCACTTGTATTAATCTGATAAAATATTAAGTATTTAGTTCAAAGGGAAAGTAAAGCAAGTGCATCTTTCTCTAGAAATAGAACCTTTACAAAGAAAAAGGCTCACAGAAGAGTAGCAATTAAAACAATAGCTAATGCCTGTTCCCAGTCCTCTCAAAATGTAGTCGGGGGAAAAGTGGAAGCAATCCATCCGAGTGTTGCTAAGATTGCAGGTTTCTCATCACCTCAGCAGGAAAGACCATTATAATGTTGTAGAAGAGGAATTCCTGTCTTAACCAGGCTCCTGAGAAAGCTGGGTTAGGCCTCAATGTGAAACAGAAGGGCAGCATTTTTGGCAGTAGGTCCCTACAGTAGTAGTAGTAGTAGTAGTAGTGGCAGGTGTGTGTGTGTGTGTGTACACACAATTGCTTCCTTGCTTGCCTGTGTTATCACTTGGGCTATCCCAGAAAATCAACCTCCTTCTGTGTATAGTCATGACTCTTCTGTGTTGTTTACTCAGGGGCTTCTCAGCCTGGTAGCCTGAAGGATTATCAGATACCTAGAGACTGAGCTAAACAATCACATCAAGTGGCCTTGATATGGAATTGAAACACTCTAGGCAAAAATAGCTCAACGATCCTACAAGAAAACACATACCCCAAACTCTGTCTTTCCTAACCCCTGAAAACCTGTGGTCTTTTTACTATCACTATAGTTTAGTGATTTGGCATTCTATTTTCTAGAATGCCATATAGTTGGAATAAGATAGTGTATAGCCTTTTTATATTGACTTCTTTCACTTAGTAATATGAATTTAAGTTTCCTCCAGGTCTTCTCGTGGTGTAATAGCTTATTTCTTTTTAGCACTGCATAATATTCCATTACTTGGATGTGCCACAATTTATTTATCCATTCACTTATTACAGAACATCTCGGCTGCTGCAAGACTTGGAAATGATGAAGAATAATGTTGCTATAAACATCCATGTGCATGTTTTTCTGTGAACATAAGTTTTCAGCCTATTTGGGTAAATATCAAGGAGCACAGCTATTGGATTGTATAATAACAGTGTTTAGTTTGGTAAGACAGTGTCAAACTGTCTTTCAAAGTTGCTGTACCATTTGGCTGTCCCACCAGCAATGAATGCAGGTTCCTGGTGCTCCACATACTTGTCAGTGTCGTCAATGTTTTGGATTTTGGGCATTCTAATAAGTGTGGAGTAAGTTCTCATTATTGACGCAATTTGCAATTCCCTGATGGCATATGATATTGAATATCTTTTCATGTCCTTGCTTGCCATCTGTGTATTTTCTCTGGCGAGGTGTCTCTTAATGTCTTTTGACCAGTTTTAAATGAGGCTGTTCATTTCTCATTGTTGAGTTGTCATTAGCACTTTTCACCCAGTATTTTGGATCCTCCTGCTGGGCATATTGTTGGATGGCATTATCCCATTCATTGGAAGTTAGGTGTGGCCGTATGACTTGCCTCAGGCAAATGAAATGTGAGCAGAAGTGACATACTGGAAGCTTTCATAGCCTGAGCACAACTCACCTGAGGTTCTTTGCTGCTGCTGACGTTCAAGGCAGTGTGTACCCTTAGCCTGTGTGCCTGAGTATCTGTGATGAAGAGCCCCGACATATGACCCATGATGGACATTTAATGCAAATAAAAAGTTACAACCTCTTTTTGTGAGTAACTTCAAAGTTTAAGTTAGTGTATTATCTATCTAGCTTGCCTTGGTTGATATGATAAGGCAGTGCAGCATAAATAATAAGATTTAATGGAGAGTTACTGATCTGTGTTGCAGACTCTTTTTAGCTAAAGTGCTCTAATTTCTCTATGATACCACGTGTAGTATCTAATAAATAGATGTATTGATTTCTGTTTGTAGTCTTTTGATAATTAGCTTAGCATACCAAATTATGAGGTTTTGTTATTACAATTCTAGTTAGTGTGTGTCCTCAGGCTAGTTGGTGCCTTAGTCCTTCAGTGATATTGATCTGTTTTCCAAAGGCGTAATTAATCCCCGCTGATGTTTTTCAAGAACTTTGAGATTATTCTTTCAAAGTAATTTAATTGTAATTGTATTTAACAATTTAATTGTAATTTAATTGTAAGACTGTAATTTAATTGCAAGACTGAAAAACTCAGTCGTTCCTTTCTACTTACTATAAAATGTGAAAATTACCTTTTGCTGCTCACAATCATGTTATCTCCATTGCCTGGAAAGCAGTGACAATGTGGTAGCTTTCATCACTGCTGCAGTTCTGCCTGGCAATGGAAACTGCAAATAAATGCTCCTTTTCTTCTCTCAACTTATAAACAAAGAGCTGTGTGCATTGGGAAGAGTATCAGTGGAGTAGTTTATGGTGAAAGGATAGGCTCAGTGCTCCCATCTGGGTTATGGGCCAGCAATCCGTTTGCCTGGCTCTGTGTTAAGCACAGAAGAAGAGAGAAGGGAACGCAGACTTTTTCTGAAACCTAGGGTACTTGCACCATGCCAATTCACCGTCCTAATTGCCAGCCCTCCCTTCTTTCTTTCCCTCTCCATCCGAGAGTAGAAAGTTAGAGAAATATGTCTCTTGCTTCAGAGATTGCCATTTTCCAATTTAGCAAAAAAAATCCTTCATGATTGATTGTATCTAGCTTCTGTTTTAGGCAATAGAGACTCAGCAGAGAGATCTATACCTATAAGCTAAAGGTATCAAACAAGGCCAAAGTGCCAAAATGAAGTAATTAGGAGTCTCAGTTTGTTTCAGTTCAAGAACCCTTATTTGATTTAATGTTTAATGGTAAGAATCACCTCAAGGAAGGAATAATTAATTCAGTCTAAGATTCGCGATAATCTCCCTGAGCTTGAAAAGCATTTAGGAGTTCACAAGGAAGTGCTGGGGTATGACAGATGAGAGCTTTAATGGAAATGAGTAGTATCTCCGTATATTTTACTGGAAAAATGTGTTTGAATAAAACTAAGATAAAGATATAAAAAGAAGCAATTTTTTACAAAAGGCAATTACCCTACAACTCAATTCAAGTCTACTTAGCTTTGTCCATATTCAGATATCCTGCAAAGTTACCTACGTGATATCTTTCCTCTGCTCTTGCTTCAACGTAAATCCGTTTATTTACAGCCAGATATATTAGAAATCAGCTTCTTAGAAAGGTGCAAGTTTTATTCCGTGGTACCAGAGTTATAAAGGGACATCCAGTGAGTACTTCTAGATCTGTTCTCTCAATTTCTATGGAGTGTCTTAAAACAATGGAATTCTTTTTCTTTGTCTAATTTAGTGTATGCAATTGTTATCTTTATGCCATGTAATTTTCACTGCACAATATTATGAATGTCATGTTTGAACATTTCTTCTGATGCCATTAAATGTGGGGCATTTGCATTTCATAGGGTGCCTATCAGAAAGATACTGTGACTCTTTTTGAGACAATCTCTCTTTCTGAAATGATCTTTCTTGTTTATACATAAGCTTCTAGTACCGACCTACCCCCTCCACTCATTACTGTTTATAGAAACGATAGCATTGCAGTTGGTGTCACTGATTGCCCACGTTGTTACTTCAATGAAGCCAGCTGGGATGCGATTGCATGGTCTTTAAATAAAACTTAGTGACACAAAATGAATCTCTTTTTTTGAGGGGAGAGGGGTTGTTGCTAGCTGGATCATTTTTCTAAGGCACTAATTATTTGCTTAACTTGAAGAAACTTGAGAACCAGTGAATCGCCATCTTGGTTCAGCATCTGACCTTGGCCCTAAGGAACTTGTGGGTGGATACAGAGTTACAGTCATTATGAAGCCATTCTCAAAATGATGATGATGATCCTTTTACCCCAACTCATTCTACCATTCTGCAAATAAGTCATTGACTAGAGACAGTAGACGTGCCTGTGGTTCCAGTTCCTCAAAGGCTGAGGCCAGAAGATTAATTGAGATCAGGAATTCTGGGCAGTAATAGCCCTTTCAGCCTGGTGACAGTCTTCTGGTCACAAGCAGCCTGGGGATTACCTGAAAGTGGTGAAAAGGAGAGTGAAAAGTTGGGGTTGCATTTTCTAAAACTGCCACGGTATGGAATATGGAGAACATCAATCATTACCTTTGATCTTTGGGCTTGCAAACCTTATCGTGAAATAAAGTAAGATAGCATTCCTCCTTACAGTTATGTAAGACAAATTAGGAAACCGGGACTTCCCCAGGTGAAGATTTAGGTCTTTGTACATTATTTTATCCTGAAAAAATGTATAAATTTTAAATATGTTTATATCTATTTAAAATGTCTGTGTGTGTGTGTGTGTGTGTGTGTGTGTATTTGGTCAAATGCATTAAAAATTGCTAATGGCAGTATAAACTACAACTAAAGGCTAAGCCCCTTAACTGATTGAATGAACCCTGTCTCAGCCAAGAGGCTTACCCCAGAAAAGCCTTAAAAGCCTTAAACACTGAGTTCATGGCCGTGACTAGATGGGAGGTCAGATTTGCCCTGTTATATCCCCTCTGTTTTGTAGTTTGGACACCACTGACCAGCATTAATGTTAAAATGGAGATCATAAGGCTGACAGAACAGATTCTTTGTGGCCGTAAATTAGCAAATTGTAAATAGAATCTGAGGTCATCCCAGGCAGGGGTTAAGTTATGCACCCCTACACTGAAAGAATAAACTATGTTGGCCGGGCACGGTGGCTCATGCCTGTAATCCAAGCACTTTGGGAGACTGAGGCGGGCAGATTACCTGAGGTTGAGAGTTCAGGACCAGCATGGTGAAACCCCATCTCTACTAAAAATATAAAAAATTAGCTGGTTGCAGTGTTGCATGCCTGTAATCCCAGCTACTCTGGAGGTTGAGGCAGGAGAATCACTTGAACACGGGAGGCGGAGGTTGCGGTGAGCCAAGCTCATGCCGCTGCACTCCATCCAGCCTGGGCTACAGAGGGAGACTTCGTCTCAAAACAAAACGAAACAAACAAAACAAAACAAAACAAAAAAAGAATAAACTATGTTCTAACTGCCACAAGGTATTTGTTTTTCTCTAGCAGCTGAACAGGCACTGGCTTTGAGATAAGCAATGTTGAGCAATTACAGCTCCACCAAATTCTAACTGACCCCCAACTTCTCTTGCACAAGTGATAACTGTAGCTTTGATTGGACAAGAGATTGACATCAGTAACTTTCTCCTGATAAGAGACCATGACCATGCACTGGCTCTGGCTGGCTTACAGAAGCTGTGTACTTGAGTGCTTTCCTTCCTGTCCCTGCTTTACCTTTTGACCCACTGGGTCCAATTGTAATACACTTAATGTTAAGCCTCCACCCCAAAGTGAACATAGGTCATATGTTACATGCATATTTGTTCAGTATGCATGCATCAGAACTACCTTCATGAATATTCATAACTCCTCCTATAACCTGTTGAATAGCTATATTTAGCCAACCTATTTAGCATAAAGCTCCTAGCCCAACCCCTCCTCCTTTGAAGGTCCTGTCTCTGGTCTTTGCCAGAGCTACACTTCCCAGTCTGCAGGAATGGCCACCTAGCAGGCTGTTACCCTTGATAAGAAATAAAATTTCCTTCACACATTTATAATTCTGTGATTTTTCAATTAACTGCAGTTACCTTTAGGGAATTTGACAGCTGGGAAGACTAGCTTTTTACTTTACATGTGTTTATATTATTTAAATTTTTATTTAAAATGTGTTTCTTTTATAATTAAAAACTAGTGATATATATATTATATATATATATTCAGATGATGCAGTTTTCTGATGATAGCACGAGACTTTGAAAATGTAAAATCTCCATAGAGTAAAAAAATCTCTTATAAATCTATAACCCCAATATAATCTCTTCCATTCTATGCATGTGCAGTTTTTAAACAAAAGTTATCACACAAACATTAATATGTGGTGTTTGTTTCCTTTCTATGGGACTGAACAATTATTCTAAATATGGAAAGAGGTACATATATTGAAATATTTGGAACATATATTTTTTCCAGAAGGATTTACAAGCAGCTGTTAGTAATGATTACTTGAGGAGAGAAACTTCTGAAGCAGCGGGAAAGAGGCTTTCCCGTTTTAGCTTTTTGCATTTCTGTGCTGTTTCTAATGATGTGTACATATTGGCTTTATTTAAATATAAGTAAGGGTGTAACTAGGTGGGGAATAGTGAATCATTTTCGTTTCTTTTTTTTTAAGCCTGTCTGTATTTAAAAATACTAATGGATATGCCATTTTACAAAAGATTCTCGTAAACATGATTTTAAATTACATTACAGATCTATACCATACTTATCAGTGTACTCAATGTCATTTGATATTTAGATTTTTTTTATGAGCTGTGGGCTTGGGGGAAGATATCAGTAATAACTTTTCTTTCATTTTCTTCCTTTGAACTCCCTCCTTCATTCTGAGTTCCAGACAACTGAGAAAATAGAGAAACTTGTCAAACAGATGGCTATCCACCTTCTTAGTCGATTGCTGGAATACTAGATTGGAGATGATCAAAATGGAACTTAGCACCTTTCTCCCAAAACTAAATCTTGGCACGTCTAACTCACCAGAGGGAAGGTCTGGGTCTACAGAGAGGACTCATCTGCTGAGAATTCCCGCCTCATCTTTGTTGAACCCCAATAGTAGTGTCAGAGAGATTTGGACTCCACATCTGCCTGTAAAAGCAGGTCGAGGTCCTGACCCATTAGTGCCTACTCAGCAGCTCAGAATGTGTCCAGCCTGTGGCCAGGCTGATCCACAGAGAAAGAAACAACAGGCTGCACCTCACGTGTTCAGTTTCCCCCCCACTGATCTCACCAAACGCGCAAAAGTTTTCTCTTCCCTGGAAAAGAGTGAGAAGAATGGACGGAAGGGTAAAGACTCTTATTTCCAATACTCTGGGAAAGGCAGAAGTGCCTCTTTTGTGGGCCAAGAAGTAACTGTGGAAAGTGAGATAGCAAATATTAACTCTTACAGTGTGTAACTTTCAAAGGCATAGATATTCTTTTTTTAAAATTATTTTCACTTTTGTTTTAGGTTCAGGGGTACATGTACAGGTTTGTTATATAGGTAAATTGTGTGTCGTAGGGATTTGGTGTACAGGTTATTTCATTACTCAGGTACTAAGCATAGGACCCAATAGAAAGGTTTCTGATCTTCACCCTCCCCATACCCTCTACTCTCTAGTAGGCCCTGGTGTCCTTGGTTCCCCTCTTAATGTTTATATGTCTTCTTTGGTTGGCTCCCACTTATAAGTGAGAACATGCAGTATCTGGTTTTCTGTTTCTGTGTTAGTTTGCTTAGGATAATGGCCTCCAGATCTATCCATGTTGCTGCAAAGAACATAATCTCGTTCTTTTTTATGACTACATAGTACTCCATGGTGAATGTACCACATTTTCTTTATCCAGTCTACCACTGATGGACATTTAGGTTGATTCCATGTCTTTGCAAAGTCAACAGTGCTGCAATGAACATACACGTGCATGTGTCTTTATGGTAGAATGATTTATATTCCTTTGGGTATATACCCAATAATGTAATTACTGGGTCAAATGGTATTTCTGTTTTAAACTCTGAGGAATCATAAATACTCTTAAGGGTATTGATATGTCCTCTGGTGATGTACACTCCTACCAACCATATAATACTGTTCTTCAACCCCTTCTGCCTTGTGTACCTTTTCTATGCTATGATACACTATGCCATATGTGTGTGTTTTAAATCTTTATTAGGTATTAGAAAAACATATTCGTTTGCATTTATTTGATAACCAATGTGGGTTAAACCTTGTTTCATATTTTTTTGACCTTTTGTATTTCTTGTTCTCTTTATCTTAGCAAGGAAACATCTTTTTGTTTTTGAGTTTCAAGAGTATGGAAGACCTTTGTTCTAGAGCTGTGTAATGACATAGGATTTGAGTCTAGACAGTTTACTATTTTTCCAATTATTTTTTATCTAGAAAGTTTACTTTCTAGAGAGGTGCTTCTCTAACCAACTTTTACTTCTTTAGTTTTTAGTTGAGGAAGTAGAATCACAGCTTTGCTTTGCAGCTTTTATGTATATTGGAGTATGTGAAACAGTGACACAGTGTGTCCAGTTTTGCAGTCCAATACTTAAAAAGAGAGGAACAAGTACCCTCACTTTTTCTTGGTTTTCGATGTCCAGGCTATCCCATTTTCCCATCCTGTGATTGAAAGATAATCCTGTTTTTCCCATATGCTGATGCCCCAACTGCAATGTGTGATCACATTTGATCATTTCTTTAAAAAAAAGTATGTTTGTGCATTTATGCATTTTCTAATTATAAAGATAGTACAAATTCATTCTAGTAATTTGAAAAAAATACAGATAAGCAAAAAGAATATAAAAATTATTCATGTTCTCACCCTAGATAACTACTATTTACATTTGATATCCATTTTGTTTTACAAAATAGTATTATACCATATATTCTTCTATAAACTTTTCTTTTTTAAACCTAGCATTATATCAACAGTGTGTTCCATGTTAAAATACTCTTAAAAGTATTTTGAATGGCTGTGTAGTAGTCACTTATATGTGGGGGGGATAATCAACTCAACCAATTTCTTTGCTTGACATTTAGATTGACATATATATGTCAATATATATCTCTATATATGATCTATCTATCTATCTATCTATCTATCTATCTATCTATCTATCTCTCTATCTATCCATCCATCCATTGTATCTCCTTAAGGGTGGCAGATCTTTTCTCCCCTTAATTTTATGTCTAGTGTTTAGCCTGGTGCTTGCCACCTTTAAGGAGTACAAAAATATTTTAGATTACATGAATGAATTCTGCTTTTTGGAAAATTCATTAGAGATTCAACTTGGGGTATTGGCCTCACTTATTGGCTCTACAGTTTCAGTGTCAGAGTGTCCCTAGTACCTACCACTGGTGATAAGCAACCTTGCAGGAATGGCATAGAAGGAGAGACAGGGTAGAGTACAACTAACACTTCCTCTGGTCTGAACCAACTTCAGTGTTACCCTCTCTTTGCCTGTGAAGACCCCAGGAATTGAGCAGTGTGCTACTCCATCCACTGACCACTAGCTGTCGCTCTTCATATGGAGCATCTCTCACCCTTGCGGAAGGGCATACAATTACGTTGATTCTCCCTTCTCTTTCTTATATTGAAGTAAGCAGAGAGCACATTTTGAGATTTTCGTTGTTACATGACACAAGAAACAAATGTGGTACTTAAAAGTCTCTGAAATTACTCCTTTCTTCTTGTACCCTAAGTTTTTGGGGCCGTATAATTGAAGATGGAGGGAGGTTACATAGAGACAGCAGAAGAGTCTATAGTGGTGAGAAAGAAGTGGGGAGGGGCAGAACATAATTCCAGAGAGTGGTGTTTGAAAGATAATTAGAATTTCTAATGCAATTTTTAAGGACCAGTTATTGTGTAAATCATGCCACCGTAAGTTATGGATTCCTATGTTTAAATGCCTAAATGAATCATAATGTCAAGGAGTATTTCAGGGTTTTAGAGAAGAGGGAAACTGATGTTGAAGAAGGGATAAGAATAAATGAAACAGTTGTTGAGTGATAACGTTGGCAGAGACTGAGTGAGGGAGAGTTGGTTTAATGGAAAGTTTATGTTTGTTTGTTTTTGTTTTTTACATGCTAAGTGGAAGTGATGGAAGAATGACAGAACCTCCTGAGGTCATGTCATTGGTGGCTGGATAAGAGTTCAAGGCAAAGGTTGAAAATTAGGTACATTGTATTTGAAATCCAAGAGTTAAATTGCTCCTAAATAGGGTATGCAGCTGATTGAACTCCATAAGGCCACCAGACAGCCCTTGGGGCACACATTTGGGGAATTCAGTGGGAGGCAGAATCTAGAGGTTGAAGAAAGGTCTTGTAGACAAAGCAGGGATTTATGTCCTGGCTCTGGCACTCACTGACTGTGTAACTGGGCTAGTTTCCTGGTTTTCCTGTGACTCATACATGAAATGGGGCTTAATAATAATGCTCAGTTTATAGGAGTGTTCTCAGGATTAAACGTATTAATGTCTGTAAGGTGCTTAACCTGTGAAATCCTGGACAAGTAGTCAGTACTTTTTCTACTCCTCTTTTTCTTGCCACTCATCCTTCCCGGTGTTATAAAATACCAAATGCATGCTGTGAGTGGATGGTTTAACCTAACTTATTCCTTCTCTTAATTTATGACAAACAAGGTGCCCAATACTAAATCTTTGAGTATATTTGAAAATTTGATCTGTATGTTGAGCTTTTCCTTACTGTTTAAGACAGACCTTTATTCTGGTAAAAAGCAATAGGAGTCTATATATAGCCTATTGCATTTGTGAGATTTCTGTTTATTTCCGTAAAACTAACAATCGCCGGCTGTGGTGGACAGATTACGAGGTCAGGAGATCGAGACCATCCTGGCTAACTCGGAGAAACCCCGTCTCTACTAAAAATACAAAAAAATTAGCCGGGCGTGGTGGTGGGCACCTGTAGTCCCAGCTACTCAGGAGGCTGAGGCAGGAGAATGGCGTGAACCCAGGAGGCGGAACTTGCAGTGAGCGGAGATCACACCACTGCACTCCAGCCTGGGCGACAGAGCAAGACTCTTAAAACAAACAACAAACAACAACAACAACAAAAACTAACAATCACCATATCCATAGAATTCAGAAAACATTTCAATTTGGTTTTTCATTGATAAAAGAATGTAAAATGGTATTGGGGAGTAATTTGGCTGTAACATATAACTTGGGTGATAGTCTTTTAAGTGACTTTGGATCACTGATTTTTTTGGAATTCAGCATAGTAACACTACTACTGAATAGTCTATGGTGATCCATTTTCAACCCTCTCTTATGTTGCTAGATTTTTCAGAGGATCAGGACAGGAGGCAAGCAAAAATCATATTAAAATTTAACATTATAAATTACATAACAAACATTTTTGACCTCATTAACCTGTGACTAAAAAGTAAATTCACTTTTATTTCTCAAGTCCTGATAGCTAGGCTCATTCAGTAGATTGCCGATTTTTCATTTTCTTGCTGTTTTTCTGTCACCAAGTAATTTCTAAGAAACACTGCAAGTATTTATACATTCCACAGATTTATCCTGGTGTTAATTTGACGTATCCACCAACTTTCCTCACTCAGAACCACTGAGATGCAAGAACTTTGCCACTCTCCTCTTTCAGTCTTAAGAAAAACCAGACTGTGGGTCTTTGGAATAATTTGCTGAATTCCTACAGAAAACAGAAGTGTATTTACAGTGTAGGAAATAGAAATGTTAAGATAGATATTAGCTATCACTGCTTCTACAGCCCTTAGGCCATGTGGTCCCTAGAAGAACCTCTTGGTTTTCTCTCTTTAACTCCTAGCCTAGATGCATAACGGATATTCTTTGTTTCCTCTAGCAATTAGGCGCTACTCCCAATTACACAGAGAAAATTCCTGCTCCCATTCCAACGTTAGTTGCTTTTCTTACTGCCACATGACTGAAGGTGGAGCATCTCTGTCTTTTAGGAGAGACACTTGTACCATAGGGCATGGTCGGGCCACTCCTGGTCCAGAAAAAGTAATCACAGTAGTTATCTGTACATTTCTACGTGTGTGGGTTATTTCATTTTAAATATTGGACGAGAAACACGAGGGGTCCGGCCCAAGTAGCATTACACCTTTCCATTATCTGTTATACAACGTAGATTGCAAAGAGATTAGTCTGGCATGCTCTTCTTGGGATGATCCGTTCTCATGGACTTTTAGGAAAAATAAGACAATTCTTCTAAGAATGATAAACAAGGATTTTCAAATAGGACAGCCAAATGCAGAGGAAAAAATTTTTAAGTCTGCTTAGACTTGGTTCTGCTTAAAATATACCCAATGTAAATTACTAAACAAAATACTTAACACCTCGTTGGAAGCATCTGTTACAATGGTGGTGGTGGGAGGGGGGATTTCCAAGAACAAAGAATAGGAAATGGACTTAGATTTGTATGATTAGAAAGACTCACCAGGCAGTCCCTCTCAAAACAAAGTAATTTCTAGGACAAGGGAAAATTCTAATCTCTATCCTAGGGAGCAAAAATTACGAACACTTTCCGGATTGGTATCTATCTAGTTATAGGAGTTTTAAAGGCCAGCCTCATTGGTCACGCTACTGCTTGAAGAGTTGAATGTTTTAGGTTTGGGAAAGAATGACATTATGAAATACAGCTTCGTTTACATGTTTTCTTCAACCAGCATTACTAAGACCTGTGTCATGTGCCAAGCAATGTGCCTGCATGAACCCTATTTTAAAAGAACTCATAGTTTGATAAGGGAGATAACAGGTGAGCAAAACTGATCCTAATTAAGATATTAATGATGTCTGAAGTGTGTCATTCTTAAACAGCTTTGTCATTGTTCTAGCAGAGACTGCTATGTTTCGAGTAGAAATAAATTCTCCCAAATATTTTTGTTTGTAGGTTATCTTCTCTGGCAATTATGGTTGGCTGCTGTCATTGTGTACGTGTGCTCAGTTCAAATTCTAGTTGAGTGGATTCGTTGTTGTGTTGTTTTCATCACACTCAGCTGGAAATATTCTATTTGTAGTTACTGTTAGGCTAACTAACCCTAGATGAGTCATCATTACGATTTTGTTTTCCAAAATGCAATACTTATGGATTCCATGACTTCAACTGGAAGTAGAGTTCCTGGCATTGGAATTGGGAAGGCACGGGAAGGAATAGAATAAAAAATATATGTAGTTTGTTTTTAAGGTTAAGATACAGAAATGTTCAGAGAATACTGTAACAAACACCAATACACCTAAAACTTAGAATGAAAAAATTTGCTGACTTTTTATCATGTTTATTTCAGGTTTTTTTTTAATGAAGAAGTTAAATATTAGTGATGCAATTAAAATTATTAGAACCTTTCCTAGCTCTATTCTCCAATTCTTTTTTCTCAGGTGTAACAACTTTAATGATTTTGGTGTGTCCCTCCAGTCCATGTGTTTACATTCTTAACATATATGTAATGGTTTTGAGTGTTTTAAACATCTATATAAACGGCATCTAACTCTGCTGATCTCTTTGCATCTTATTTTTCACTCAATTTTGTGTTTTTGAAATGTATCCCTGTTAAAACAAATTATCAAATTTAGAAAGAGGTAGCCTGATGCGAAATTGTCAACTATAGCGGCTGAGAGTATGGACTATGGAGCCACGTTGCTAGATTTTACATGGCTCTGAGAGGTACCACTTATAGGATCTTGAACAACCTTCAAGGTTGTTCTTTAGCCCCCCAGTGCCTCAATTTCTCCATTCATAAAATGGCAATAGCAATAGCACCTACTTTGTGGGGATTATAGTGAGGATTAAAATGAGTTAATTTATGAAAGCTCTTAGGATAGTGCTGGCACCTGTTAAGCACAGTGTAGGTATTTATTATCTGTATTTCACTTGGGAATGCATATTCAGTCATAGTAGGAGGAACTGTCTTGCTTGGCTAATGTTCTCTGATTTCTTACATTCATGTTAACTAGAAAAAACATTCTGTATTCAGAGTTGGATTAGTCTCAGAAGCAACTGGGCATTGAATGAAGCAGAAAGAGTAGTAACCTGAGTAGGATAGATTAGGTTGTTGCCCAGTGGCCTGGCATAGAGGGAAATTTGTAGCATCTGCTGAGAAATTGCCTGACTATTCTGTGTGTGGCAGGGGGGAAGTTGGATTTATTATATCAGCAATACTACAGGGACAAAATGAGAATGGTCTGAAATCCTATTCCATTTTCTAGACCTTCCCCTCCTCTCTCCCAGGACTTGTAAATAGGTGCACTCTTGTCATCTCACCTTTTAAATGGAAAGGACATGGTTCTTGGTTGAGCTGGAACTAGAGTGAGCACTTGAGACTCAAGTCAATCCTTCCAGGTATGTGGGAGGAAAAAATAAGTGAAAGACAATATGTGGAGCTGGGATTATCCAGTGACTTCAGATCTGTGTCAGTTCTGCTTTCCAAGCCACATGGGCATCCTTAGCAGGTTCCTTATGACCAAAAATAGCCAGCTGTCTCAGAAAGGTGAAAGTGCATTTCTAAGGCAGACATTAACCCTGAGGCAGGACTTTGTTTTGATTGATCTTCTCACCTCATGAATCCCTTAGACATGACCAAGTTTCACTAATTCTAATGCACCTTGCTGTTATTATTGCAACGAAGATTTCAGGAAGAGAAAATAATACCTGGGTTGTAGCTTTCTAATGAAGATTACAGAGTTTAAGTGCAGAGAGCATAAGTGACTTTAAATGCAGAATCTTAATATTGGGATGCTAGCAACAATTGGAGGCATTGAATGCACCCTTTTATTTGGCAGATGAATAAATTGAGGGCCAGTAAGCTTGAGATGTTTTTTCAAAGCCCTAAGTCTGTGTAAAGTGGCTGAATCTTTGAATCCAGAACTTGTACCCCTTAGTACACTTTGGATTGGTAGACTAGTGACTTGGGTTGAAATCTAGTTCTTTTGGTGCCACTCAATGCATGACTTTCGGCAAGTTTCTTAACCTCTTTAAGCCTCAAAATTCTGATCTGTAAAGTGATTATGATCATCCTTGTTTCCATCAAAGCATAGTGAAGTTTAAATGAAATAGTGTATGTCCAAAGCATAAAATAGAAAAAGCATGACACAGATATAACTTATTTATTACCACTGTTGTTATATTTGATTTATTCATGACACAAAGGCTATATCAGGGATAAAATAAAGCTTCATTTTATATCACTTTGGAGAGGATTTAAAGGCAGAAGCAAATTATACCAACATGAACCTTACAGCTTCTTTGTCATAAGAGATATATCTTCCAATAGCTATTTTGTTGCACACATTTTCTTCTGACCTATTCTATTATGATGCTGCCTACAGAAGATGCTATCCTTATCAGTTAAATAGAAACTTTTCCGTCTATGTTGTGGAGTGGGATAACATGATAGAGATTAATGCATTTTGTTGATTTAAACTTGTTTTAATGCGTTCACCGGTGACTAATAACTAGACTCTTACAAAGTGTGTGGTAGTGGACTCCAATATCCGACTTACTTCTATTATTAAAGGCTTGCCTCACTCTAGTTCTCAGTCAATGGTGAGCAAATACATACTCGATCAGAGTTTAATTCCTAGGGCCTACGTGCATTTTTATCTGTAATGCAGAGAGAACAGTTGAATGACATTTAGGTGTGGCAACCAGAGTAATTAACACTAACTGTTAATAAAAATAACAGCACAGACAGAAGGAAAGTAAAAGCTCACATAAGCACTAGTGATTAGACATATTTAGACATAATTTGGTTTCTAGTAGGTGCCGGACTTTGGGCATACAAAGATAAGTCAACGTCTGCCCCAAGGAGTTCATGGTGTAGCCAGGGAGCAAATATATAGTCAAAAGTACATCCTCAAAAATAGGTGCTAGACTAAAGATAAGAATAATTATCCACAGGAGCAAACAGAGATGAAAGCAAGTTATCATTCAAGTTGCATTTTTAAATATAAATAGGCATCCACTTGGCATAGAAGGTAATGAGAAAGAACATTTTAAGTAAAAGGGAAAATGTGCACCAAGTCACGGGGCCAAGAAGGAACATGTGCTTCAGGCTCATGAGTTTGCTATCTTTCATTTATTCCTTCCTTCATTTATTGATGGCCTACTGTTTGCCAGGTGCTATTTTAACTACTGGAGATTCAGTGGTGAGCAAAATAATGTTGATTTTGAAAGCTTATTTTCTAGTGCAGAAGTAAAACAATAAATAAACAACTTGCCTGCGTATAATAGAATGTGAAGTGGTAATAAGTGCTATAAAGAGAATAAACCCATTAAGGGGATAGAGAGTGAAAGGAAGAACTCTTTGGATAGAGCAGTTTTCTCCAAGGGAATTGCTTTTTAGTAAAGACCAAGGAAGTGAGGAAGCAAGCCAGCCTGCAGATACCTGGGGAAGGTGTATCCCAGCTGGAAGGAACAGCAGGTGGAAAAGTCCCGAAGCAGAAAAAAATGTGGCATATTTTAAGAGGAGGAAGAAGAGCAGTGTGGCAAGAGCAAAGTGAGGAAGCATGGTAAGAAAGGAGATTGTTTGGGGTCTTACGCCGTGACACTTATTTTGGAATGAGGATTATGGGAAGTCATGGAAGGGTTTTGGACAACAGTGGCATAAACCATTTATATTTTAAATGGATCCTCTGGCTGCACTATGAAAACAGACTCTAACAGGGAGACCATTTAGTAGGTTATTCAGGATTTCTGGTGGGAGGTTTGGAATAGGGTGATAATGTGTTGAGTTGTGACACATGGTCTGACTTGGAATATATTTTGAAGGCAGAACTGTCAAGATTTGCTATTGATTGATGGTGGGATTTGAGAGAAAGAGAGGCCTCAAAGATAACTCAAGTAATTGGGCCTGAGCAATGAGGTGAAGAGTGATACCTTTTACTGATTTGGGAAATAGAGTAAGTCTGTGTTGTGTGGTGGAGGTGGGGGAGGGTGGGGGAAAAAAGTGTTCTGTTCGAATATGTTAAATTTCACATGGAGTAGAGAAGAGACATTGAAGAGAAAGATAAAATTCTGGAATTTAGGAGAGGCTCGGGCTGAGATATGAGCGTGTGATTCATCAGCATATAGATGGTATTTAGGACCACAGAACTGTATTTAGTCATGTAAGGAGTGAGTGTCAATATGGAAGAAACGAGATATAAGGACTAAGCCTGCAATGTTCTGTATTTAGCCATCAGGAGCTAAATCCTACCCAAAAACCAGAAGGAGTAGCTTGAGAAGTAGAGGAAATTCAGGAGAGTGTGATAACACAGGAATTAAGTGAAGAGAGTGGCAGAAAGGAATGACCAACTTGATGAGCGATATCCACAATGTGCAGACTGGGAATGGATCTTTTGATTGGGAAACGTGGAGGTCATTGGTAACCTTGGTGAGCAGTTTCAATGGAGAAGTGGGTGAGAAAGTCTGGTTTGAAAGGGCTCAGGAAACTAGAAAGTGAGGTAGTGGTGGGGACAGTGAGTATGGAAAAATCCTTCTGTAAGAGTTTTGCAGTAAAGTTGTGTGGAGAAGTAAGGGAATGTGAGATCATGAGAACATTGTTTTTATGAAAAATATTATTAGCATATTTATATGCTGATGAGATAGGTGACTAGAAAGAAGGAAAGCTGATGTTGCAGGGAAAAGAGGGAGGATATTGCAAGTACAAAAGCGTCTTCCCATGGCTGGCAAATGCCAGGCTTGGACCAGTATATCAGAGTCACATCAGGCTCTTGTCAAACAGATTGCCTTGTCCTGCACCAGACCTCCTCTGTACCAGAAAGGTTCTGTAGTTATATTTTAGAAAAGCTCCTCCCGAGATTATACTGTAGAACTAGATTTGGGAACATTTGTTTTAAGCAATGTAAGATGTTGCAGTGGTGGCAAGAATCCATTAGCTTGGGGTGGAAAGTTAGACTTTTTATAAATGTTTCATCTTGCTTTGGCTTTTCTTGGTTTTGAATTTCGCCTAGTAAGAATGATAATAGCATTTGTGACTAGAGGCTGCTAATGGTTTTTGGAGTCCATGTGGTTTCTTTGGGGAGTATTTACATAAGAGTCTAGCTCTATTTGTGATTAGAAAAACTTTAATCATGGATTTTAGCAAATGGTTTCCTATTTTTAAAAGTGAGGATTAGGCTGGGCACGGTAGCTCATGCCTGTAATCCCAGCAATTTGGGAGGCCGGAATGGGTGGACTGCTTGAGCCCAGGAGTTCGAGATGAGCCTGGCCAACGTGGGGAAACCCTCTCTCTAAAAATATATAGATATAAATTAGTTGGGGGTGGTGGCCCATGCTTATGGTCCCAACTACTTGAGGCTGAGTTGGGAGGATCACTTGAGTTTGAGAGGTCAAGGCTGTAGTGAGCCATAATTATGCCACTGCACTTAAGCCTGGGCAACAGAGCAAGACCCTGTCTCAAAAAGGTGAGGGCTATTGGATTTGGAATACAAAGGTCTGGGTTACAATTTTATCTCTGTAATTTAAAAACTATGTGAATTTTGACAAACTTCATGTGTTACTTGAAAATGAGTGTGCTAATTCTTTCCTTAAGTTTACAGCATCCTGGAGTTTTGTAAAGATCAAGTAGGTCTAAAACACTTTATGATTGATAAAGACTTACACACATGTATAGGTAGGTTTATATATATAATTTTCATGAATTGTGGAAAACAGCTTTTATAAAAACAATTATATACAGCATGATATAAGTATCTTGGGAAAAAACATTCATATTCTACTGCTTGTGATGCAAAGTAAGACTGATTTAAATGTTTATGTATGAACACTTTATATATTCACATACATATATATAAGCATACATAGATATAAATGTATATGTTGTATAATTTTGTTCAGTATAGCTTTGTTATTAGGTTTCTTCAGAGATTAGGATGATTTTTAGATTATGGTTAATAAGACTGTAGAAAATGTATCAGTGGCCGGGTGCAGTGGCTCACACCTGTAATCCCAGCACTTTGGGAGGCTGAGGCTAGTGGATCACGAGGTCAGGAGTTCGAGACCAGCCTGGCCAAGATGGCGAACCCTTGTCTCTACTAAAAATACAAAAATTAGCCGGGTGCAGTGGCAGGCACCTGTAATCTCAGTTACTCGAGAGGCTGAGGCAGGAGAATTGCTTGAACCTGGGAGGCAGAGGTTGCAGTGAGCTGAGATCGTGCCACTGCACTCTAGCCTGCATGACAGAGCAAGTCTCTGTCTCAAAAAAAAAATATATATATATATGCATAGACCCTCCAATTCTTCCCACAGCACTTTCAAATATGTAGATAAGACCTTGAGTTTCCCTAGTGTTTCTCTGTACTACACCCTCTGTTTCAATCTGTGTTCCACATATTAAATAAATCACAAATGAGAGAAGAAATAGAATGCATGATACAGTAGGTTCTGCCTTTGTATTCCATGCAGATCACAAAACATTTGCAGGTGGGAAGGAGGAGATTATATTTGGTCTTGGGAATCATGATTTTCAAGGAATATTATCATACTAGAATGCATCTAGGGAATTGTGACCAGGATATTAGTAGGATTTGGAATCATGACTCAAAAGGAACAGGTAAAGACTAAAAATATTTAACCTAAACAAGAGAGATTGAAATAAGATATTATGGTCTGATGATTTCGAGGAAGTAGAAGTAGGTTTGCAAGATTTAGTTTGAAAAGCAGCTGTGTGCCAACAGGAAGTACTATTGTAGACAACACAATGGATATTTCGGCTGCTTATCAACTTTGCAGTTACTGTTATTGTACAAACAGATGCTGGATGTCTGTAGGGATATTGCAGAGGGATTTAAACATCTGATATGAAGCAGAGATAAATGACCTATGAAGTGTCTTCTAGCTGCCACATTCTGTGTCAAACCTAAGATGTTATGAGAGGAAGAGCTAGTGAATTTTCTGAGCTCTAATGGAGGTTGGAGGGGAAGCTACAGAGTAAGACAGAGATGCAAGAAATGCTTGGTTATGCTAAATGGTAGAAAATATTTCAGAAGGTGTCTGGAAACGTGAAACTTGCCGTTTGATTTCTGAAGTGTTTAGATAAATCTCTAGGTACATGCTGTTCTGTCATTCTTTTCTGATCCAAGGAGTCAGAACAGTGTCCTTGTTGTATAGCTAGTTCTCTTCTAAACAACAGAAAAAAGTCATCCTCTGATAGGGTTTGGATCTGTGTCCCCATCCAAATCTCCTGTTAAAATGTAATTCCCAGTGCTGGAGGTGGGGCCTGGTGGGAGGTGATTGGATCATGGGGGCGGTTTTTCCTGATTTGACACCATCCCCCGTGGTACTGTCCTTGCAATAGTGACTTCTCCTGAGATCTGATTATTTAAAAGTGTGTGGCACCTCCCTCTTTTCTCTCTCTTCCTCCTGCTCTGGCCATGTGAATTACTTGCTCCCCCTTCACCTTCTGCCATGATTGTAAGTTTCCTGAGGCCTCCCCAGAAATTGAGCAGATGCCAGCATCATGCTTCCTGTACAGTCTGCAGAACTGTGAGCCAATTAAACCACTTTTCTTTATAAAGTACCCAGGTTTAGGTATTTCTTTATGGAAGTGCAAGGCCTGACTAATACATTCTCTGAGGCCTTCTTATGTTTCCCTTGGAGTAGTAAAATTAGCTATAAATTAATAAAACCCTTAGCACATGGACTTGGATAAGTGGATACATTGGATGGAAGAAGCAACAATTTAATTTATGGGCCACTTAGTTAAGAAGAAGTCCATTTGACATACTTAACAGCTAACTGTGCTCCTAATGCAGAGTTAATGTTTTATACATAGACTCACAGATTGATGTTGCAGAGAGGAACTTTAGAGATAATTTAGTCCTTTCACAGATGAGCAAGCTGAGGTTCAAGGAAGAAATCTGCTAAAGGAACATAGTCTCAGCACCTAGACTAAGACCCAGGACTCCTGCTGTCATTGGCCAAGGCCTGCTGGAACTCTTTATATTTCCATTTGTCTCTTAAATTTGTAATTCCCATGATTACACATTGAGATGACTATTTCTAAGTTTTCCTGAAAAGAAGGGTGGATTGCTTGAGCCCAGGAGTTCAAGATGAGCCTAGTCAACATGGTGAAACCCTGTCTCTAAAAAAAATTTCAAAAATTAGCCAGCCATGGTGGTACATGTCTGTGGTCCCAGCTACTTGGGAGGCATCATCACTTCTTACCTCTTACATCATCACTTCTTACCTCTTACGTCATCACTCCTTACCTCTTACGTCATCACTCCTTACCTCTTACGTCATCCCTTCTTACCTCTTACGTCATCACTTCTTACCTCTTACGTCATCACTTCTTACCTCTTACATCATCACTTCTTATCTCTACCATCCTGTGTATAAATTGGAAAAATTTTGGAACTGACCCAGCGGAAAGCACCATTAAGGAGGCCTTTCTGACACCTAATGACATGTGAGGAGCAAATATCAACTAACACAGTAGCCTGAAACTCTAGAAATTCATGCACCTCTTGAATAATTTTGTTATATCGATGTGCTCCTTTTTCTTTAAATCAACATATCTAAAAATCAATTAAGCTTTGTCCTAGTAATAGTATCTGTAAAATCATAAGTTTAACATGCTGTTTTTTCTACTATAAAAATAATTACTTTAATATAACCATACTTCTTTTTAACAGTTTCATCTGGGTGTCAACTAATATAATTTTGTATACCATGCTTTGGGAAATGCTGAAGAAATGAGACTATTTCAGCAAACTTTCTGCAATGTGTAATAGTTTCTTCTTCTCTACTCTCCCCATCTGACTACTAATATCTCAGTAATTTAAGAGGAAAAACATCAATACCTACCTGTGTATATGTGTGTGTGTGTATGTCATTTTTATATACTTTTTCTTTCTCTATAAGGGTGGAGGAAATAGGAAAGAATTGGAAACTAATTTGTTAGAAAAATGAATGAATCAGATTACAATTATATATTAACTAATGATAAGAATCTTTGTGCTGGAAAAAGCAATTAAGAAAATGTACAAAATAAGTATTTCATTTCTTCTTAAATATTGATCAGGTGTTTGCAAATTTATTCTCATTAGATATGTAAGATATAAACAAAGCATCCTTTATAAAGTCTTTTTTTCCTGTGATGCCACCAAAAAGTCCATGAAAACCTAAATAAGCATTTCCAAATTCAGTTTTGGAGATTTAAGTCTGTAGTATGAATACTCTTATATGATGAATGACACTCCTGTTTTGATCCCAATGGTGATTGGAGCAATCTATCTTGTAGATCTACCATTGTGTTTGAGCTCAACTTAGTGGATGTTGCTTGAAGGAGAGACACAATACCTTGATCCTATCTGAGCAAGAATTTTTAATTTTAGTAAATTCATGGTTTTCTGGCGCTTTCTAGCCAGTGTGCATAATTACCTGTCCTCCAGCTCTAAGAAGCCTTGTTATTTTACTCTAGTGTATTGTACAATAACTATAATTTTCTAGGTGTGACATGACATGAAAAAGGCTAGGAAATACTACTGGTAGACAATGGAGAACAATGCTTGTGGTTTATATGCAGTTTCAGAGTTTATGTAACATTAGATACATTAAGTCTCTTGAGATACATATCGATTTTGTGAGGCAGACATGATTATCCCCGTAATTCAGATGAAGATATTGCAGATCTAATAGGTAAAGTTGCCTGTATTAGTTTCCACAGCTAAAGGTGGTGTTGAGTGAAGGCTTGCAAATAAATTCATTACGTTTTTCATCCAATGTGCCTTCTACACTACAGCTGCCTTCAGAATTGCAAAACTTCATGATATTAGATTATGAAAACTGAAAAACACAAAAGCACACACCAACAGCTGACTTTTGGTAAGTATGTTTTATAGAAAGCTATTTTGAAGTAAAACTCCCTTCAAAGATGATTACTAATCTATCTGGTGCATTGCAGTGTGACATAGCACAGATGAGATCCTTGCCATCAGAGAGATCATAGTCTTATGGGGACAAGAGGTGTTTACATATTCAGACATTGTAATACAAAAGAGCTTGGGATATCTGTTACACGGTAAGTGTAGACAAAATTCTATGGAAGAGTAAGAGAGAAAAAGGTTAAATTGAAAAGAAGGAATCAAAGGAAGGGTTGTAGAAGAAATGCGTTTATGTTAATGATGTTAATGATAATTCTTTGATGTGATTAAATGTTTTTTTTGCTTTGGAAAATAATTTCTTTAAATATCACCTACAGAGGAATGCGCAAATCTTAGATATACAGCGTGGTGTAATTTCACAAAGGGAACACAACCATGTGACTATGACATAGATTAGAAAACAGAACATTCCCAGCATCCTAGTAGCTCTACTCGTTCCTCCTTCCAGTCACTGCCTTCCCCAAGGGCAACAATTATCTTACTCTGACACTATTGATTAGGTGCCTGTTTTAAAACTTGAATCAGTGAAATAATACAGTACATCTTCTTTTGAGCCTAGGTGCTTTGCTTAGTGTTATCTTTGTGAGATCTATCCATATTGTTGCATGTGGCTGTAGTTGCAGTTTGTTCACTTACAGTGCCATAAACATACCACACATTATCCTTTTTACCACTGGTGTCCATTTGAGTTGTTTTCAGTTTGGGATTTTTATGAATAGTGTTTTATATGCTCAATCTCTGTCTTTTTGGTAAAAAAATATATATGTACATGTGTATGTATGTGTATATATGTATGTATATGTGTGTGTGTATATATCTGTGTGTATACACATACACATATATACACATACACATATGTGTTTATATATAAGTTTATATACAATATCCACATATACATATGTGTAATATAAACATATATGCATTTCTTATTGAAACATTACTAAGAGTAGGCTTACTGAGTCATGAAATACACCTGTACTAACATAACTTTTGATGAAGAAAAATAAAGATGGCAAAATACTTCAGTGATGGAGGTAGAACCATTTACAAAATCCTGCAGTGAACCACAGAGAGAATTCAGAGAATCATGAGCAGTTTGAGTGGCTATTTGAGAGCTAAGTGGAAAGTAGATTTAAAGAGAAACACAAGAAACAAGGTGAGACTTCCTTTTTTAGAAGTCCTGAGCTACTAAAAAAACCACTGTATCATGTAGAAAAGCATTCAGTGGTAAGTTACAGGCTTCAGTGTCGTCATCAAATGGGGATTGATTTTTCTCAAATACTAAGTCTGAAAGTAGGCATTTTGCTGGATTTCACAAGGAACTTAGTATTTTTTTAACTTTTATTTTAAATTTAGGGGTACATGTGTAGGTTTGTTAAATAAACATGTGTCATGGGGGTTTGTTGTACAGATTATTGTATCACACAGGTATTAAGCCTAGTACCCATTAGTTATTTTTCTTGATCCTCTCCCTCCTCCCAGCCTCCACCCTCTGAGAGGTCCCAGTGTGTGTCATTCCCCTGTATGTGTCTAGGAGCTGTCTTTCTGTGGTATCTTTAGCATGTTGCCATTTATACTCTGACTTGCTTTTTTAATCTCGAGATAGTTGTTGCAGTTCCAGATATCAAGCCTGAATTCAAAGTAGCAAAAGGGTGACAGGGTGATGCCGGCTACCCTCGTCTCTTTTTCTCCTCAGAGGAGTAAAAGTTTCCCAAACATCCCTGCAAAGGCTCCTTCCCAAGTCTAATTACCGAAAGTAGGTGACCTCTGGCTAGAAGTGACGCATAGTATTATTAAGTTTGGCTTACATTGACTATTATTAGCTACCTGGGACTAAGCACATTGTTGTTCTGAAGAAAACTGAGACTTTCTTGGCAAAGAAGGAAAAAAAATAGATTTAGATAGGCAATTAAATGGGTGTTCTATAGCAATGATGGCATTGGAGTGAAGAATGAATTAGGAGAAAGGGTTTTTTTTGTAATGTGCAATTTTATATTCACATAGAGAATTAGATAAAAGTGGAAATTTGTATAGGGAAAATTAAGTATTCCATTTGATGGTGGGAAACTCACTAAGTCTTTTTATTTGTAGTATTTTTGCTCTTTTTATTGTTATTTTTATTATTGTGATAATAATGATATCATGAGATTAAAAAATAATTAGATAATATGTCTTAAAATTAGTTTGGCCCAGCAAGTCATCAGTTACATAAAGTGACTTTGTACCAGCTTTTCCAGAATAAAGTGAAACCAGAGCACAGGCAAGCATTGTGAGATGCTGCAATTACAGGCAGTGGTGTAAAGAGATTTCTATGATGCATAAATTAAAACATCCTATCATAAGGCTAACAGATCCAAAATAGCCCCAATTGGTCTTTCATGTGACTTTATTTCTATCTCTAACCTGCAGTTGTGGATTTCTGACAAATTAATTTATCACAAAATCAGTTGAGTTAGTGCACAGAAAGATAGCACATTGATTCAGACGCTGTTTCACAGCCGAAATATGTACTGCCCTGCAAAGAGAAAAATGGTCATATGAAGTTCTTGAGGTTCTTTTTGTTTTAAACAAGTCTTAGAAATCAGGTCAGTCTATAAATTCTGTTTCCTGACAATTGATTCCCTGCAAGCAGCAAGATGAGGTTCTCATCCAATTAAGGCTCACACAACATAACTTTTGTCTTTGATGGTCGTTTGTTAATATTTAATTTGGTGATAAGGTGGTAGAATTAATTTGGCAAGAGGTGAGGTTTTCTGTATTGAGTGGAAGGAAAGAGAAAGAAAAGAATCACAGCTGTGTCATCTCCAATGTAGTACTGATAAAGGTGGAACTAAAGGACTGAGAGATTTTCATTTTATGCTGAGTCTGATGAATGTCTTTTCTGTCCAAGAAGTTTTGCTCAGGGAAAGGAAGAAGAGGAAAGAAATGTGACTGTGATTGGAAGACACAATTTAGACCTGGGTTAAGCAATATTTAGGTAACTCTATTTTCATATGTGGTTATTAGTGATGGATGTGATATTTCTATATTAGGAAATATTCTCCAGATATTTCATAATTATTATATCTATTGGTATGTTTCAAGATTATATATTGAACCAACAGAAGTTACTTTTATCAAGAGGTAATCAATGAAGAATTTTATTATTCTGAGAGCTATTATAGATTCGTCATATAAATAGCTTAGGAAAATAGCATATAAGCTGGAAGCCATAGCTCATAGTTAAGTAATTGGTGTTGTTTGGAGAAGAAAGTGATATAGACGATGCTTCTATTATATTTTAGAGATCTCATCAGCAAGCACGAGCATGGTTTTCCATTTAGCCGTCTCATGTGTCCAGAGCATATCTTGTGCTGCATGTCTGATAGCCTGGCATTCACTCACTACTCAACAAAATATGTACTGAGAAGCTTCCCATGTCCCACTACTCTAGGTACTGGAGTTACAGTAAAGGACAAGTTAAAATTCCCTACCTAATGCCCTTACATTCTTTTAGAAGCATTTATTTTTTATGATTTGGCTAAATTGCATACTCTCCAGGCAGATGAGAGTAAAGGGATAAAACTAGAAATAGGCTTCAGTTAATCTCAACCCAAGAGGTTACACATGAAATACAATTAGGATTGCACATTCTTTACATTTACATTTACAATTAAATAATTAAATTATAAATAAAGCACTTTAGGCAGCATCTGTTTTGCCAACTAAAACACTTAATTTTGTATACAGTACCCTGCCCCTCAAAGGGTCCAGCCCTGACATGAATAGTAGATGTAAACAGTGCAGAGGCCCTGTGTGAATGTCTTCAGAAACAAGCATGATCAAACAGGTGAGATTGAGACCTGGGGTAATGACTCACAGAACTGAAGCTAAGCACTAAGCTTGGATGAGCAGTGAGACAGAACAAGTTGATGTTTCATCCCTAGGTGTGGTCTTGTTCGAGAAACAATGGACAAAGCCATCTGGGACTAATAAGTGAACAAAGATCAGGTTTAGAAAAAAAAAGATCAAGTTGGCATGGTCTTTACCAAGGTTTTGAAGCAGCACTAGGAACAGCTCCCAAGGACTGTGATTGTTATTAGTTACTACGGTTCCTATGAGGAAGTAAAAAATAATAAATGCATCTAGCTGTAGCCAACAAGTAAGAAAAGTGAATGAGGCAGGCTAGTTCTTACGCAGTAGGGGATTTGGAAGAAATGTGGCAAATATGAAATCACAGCACTTTCCAAATGGGCAAATTAACCAGCTGCTACTCAGCTCCAGCCAGTTGGTTCTAGGCAAGACTGCAGGCTCAATGTTACTGGATCTTCCAGAAAATAATAATAATAATAATAATAATAATAAAAACCAAACAAATCCAAAGATGCAGGAGGAAATCCAGATATTTTAAGTGAAATCTCATGATTTTAATAATTTTGGCAACTCAAATTAAAACATGTAAAACACACTAGTAAACACAGTCTTGGCTCTAGTTCCTTTTAAGGCAGTTTTGGCTCTGAGTAAAAGAAGCTGTGTCCTTGTCCATCTATGAGTGTTCAGTGTTTATTGATGACACATGTAGCCATCTTACCCACTGTAGCCTGATGTTCTCAAAATACAAATTAGATCATGTTTGTCTACCGCTTATGCTCCTCAGTGTCTTCCCATTCCACTCAGAATGAAGGAAGAACACTTTAACATGACCTTCAAGGCCCTGAACAGTGTGCCTTGCTTACCTCTGTGACCTTGTCTCATGCTGTTCTTCCCCCTGCTCACTATTTTCGAGCCACAGTATTCTTTCACTTCCTAGGCTATGCCAAACTTTTCCGACACTAGAGGCTTTTAATTTTTTGTTCCCTCTTCTACAACATTTCCCCTTGCTATCATGTTTACTCTCTGTTAACATGGCTCATTCTTTCATCTAGGCCTCATCTGAAGCAATATGCCCTCCAAGAGGCTCCCACGGATCATTTAATACCAACTGGTCCTCCCAGTTACTCTGTTTGCCACAGGACCATTCATACACTGAATGCAATTTGAATTTTTTAAAAAAACAACTATTTGCTTTCATGTTAATTATCTGTCTCACTCATTTGAGTGTAAGCTCCTTTGAGGATAAGAAACATCTATCTTGCTCACTAATATATAACTCCAGTGTCTAACACACAGGAGGCATTCAATACATATGAATGGATGGATCACTGCATTAAAGGACTTGAAAGCTTTGTGTCCTGGATATGTTGGTTTGGTGCTATATTCTTTGGACCTAGATCTTCTGGAGCAGTGCTCCTCAAATTCAGGTAAAGGACTCACCTCTTATAATAAAAAGCCATACTAATGGCTATCCACTGTCAATTTAGATTATTTTTACTATGTATTATATATGTACATATACAGCATAAACTTCTGTTGTTTAGAGTGCTTACAAAATGATGAAACTAGATAATTTACAAATTAAATTTCAAGTCTATATAGAAACAATTCAATCTAAATTAGCAATATTAATTTAATGTTATAGGTGACGTTTTAATGACATAAAATTACCTCAGTTCAGATGCAGTTTTATATTTACTGTTTCTATGCTCAATACTCACCCAGAGAATCTGTTCACGTAAGTATGTTGAATAAAATTATATTACTAATTTCTTGGTTTTGTTACTTAAGGGAAATTAGACTTCATACCTAACTAAATCTTTGCCTGCTAGAAATCCTAAAATGCAAATGTAATGATATCACTAGAAAAAATTTTGGAAGACAGTTAATAAGACAGCATTACTGAAAACTACATTTAAATGTTTTATGAACTAATTATTGGAATTGGGAACCAAGAAATTTCTCGTTGAATATTTGCTATTTAGTCTTACCATCAATGAATTATTCTAACAATGGTATTCTTAGAGCTGGGATTTTTGAAAGACATATGCCTGCTAAATAAAATGTCTTCTTACTGCTGAAGCATTAATACCTAAACTTTCAAAAGTCTGGTGATTACTCCATTTTCTCAATTGGAACTACTACAAACAATGGTTTCTTCAACACACAGTGATTTCATCTTACCTTTATTGAAGTGAAACATATCATAATAAAAACCAGAAACATTCGTTTCAAAATTTTGTGGCAATAATTAGTTTCCGTAAAGTCAATAAAGTCATTATCCAGATGCCTTGGAATACGTCTACTTCTAAATAATAGATAAACATACATACGCACACATGCACACTTGTTTATAGATATAATACATACAGGTAGATGGATGTTTATGTGTATACATATAAAATTTAAATTTTAAATTTTAAATTTCCATGGATACTTTCTACTCCATCCTTACCTCATTTGAGAAACAGTGGATTAGAAGATCCAGCTGTGTTTCAACTCCCAGAAGTCCAGGCATTGATTATGGAGGGTGGGGCTCTAGACTAGTCTTGAAACACGTAGACTTAAAATAAGAATACAGATAAAGAGATGAAACTCCTTCTAGAAAGTGCATTGTTGTCTTTGAACTGAGCTCTGGTCTAGAAAATAGCCAACATGTTGCACAGTTCTGGGAACACCATTCACATGGCTTTCTGGAATTGTGTTTCAAGAAATGACATTTCATATAAATACAGTGGAAACGGTGCCCTTTGGGCCTGTGCAATGTGGGCCTGTTGATTCAGCCTGGGAGAATGCATAAGGTCCGCCCACCTTTATGGCAACTGTCCTCTCTTTTCACCCAGAGAAACCTGCTCTTCTCCTGTACTACCTCTCACAGCCAATCATTCACTTTGGCAACAGTTTAAATGATAATTCCCTCTTACAGAAATATTCACATCCTAAAAGTTAACTCCCGTATGTTATGAATATGTCAATAATAGAATAATAAGCTAGAACAGTAGGCTGTATTTTGCTTTTTGTGGGGATTTGCGAGCTGTAGTCAGCATATTTTATCATGCACTGACTGAAGGGTCTGTGTGGAATTTCGGAGTCTATATTCATGTCAGGTTCTAGAGCAAGTTCTAGATCAATAAAAATTGATGTTCTTTTCTTTTTTTTGGAGAATGGAAGGATCTCCACTGAATTAAAAGAGCATCCAGTTGTTGAGTGTTCTTTTGCATAGAGATCAGAATCTTTGCACCTAAGTGGTGATAATAGAGAGTACTCTCTCAGAAAAACACTTGCTTTCACAGTATCACCTGTCCCCAAAGCGCCCTTCTCTTTAATTCAAGACCAAAATAGAGTTTGCTATTTCATCTACTTAACTGGGCCTCTGTGGCTCGTCTTCATTGCTATCAGGGATAAAATCAGTTCCCCAGTCTTTCCGGCTCCAATTCTTGGATTCACCTTTAATATCCTACAATTTATTTTTTTGATATTGATAAGTCACAGATAATTAACATTTGTTCTTTATAATGTATATTATGCTACAAGTGACTTCTCAAGAGCATAATGTCTCCCTCATATATCAGCAATATGCCTGTTTGACTTTACAACAATTTTTATTTTCTATTGATGTCTGGCACAGCCCATGTGATTATTAGATGGGTTACATGTCTACCTTTACCACAAATAAAATACATTTTTTTTTAAATTCTAGGCTACTGCTTATTTGTTTTTTCTACCTGGAACGCCTTTCTGCTTCCTTTTAATGCATCCAAATAGTAACCTTCCTTCAATCTACACCTCAACCACACTTGTACTCGTTGGCAATTCATGCTGGAATGATCATTGTGTGCTCTGAATTCTTCTCTCATTTACACAAATAGCTTATAACACTAATTCCCCTACACCATAAAAGTTATTTTCTCCTTCTGTTATTTTTGTTTATTTACTGAACTGATATTTACTAAAATATTTGTGAATTATCTCACTTTAGCATCTTAAGGAAATAAAACCATATCAGGCATAATTCTGCTCATAAAGCCTTTACAGTTCAGTAAGAGAAATTAGACATTTTTTTTACATGTGACTGTTGTATAATAGGTTTTCATTTCGTTTGGTTTTGCTTTTAAGAGCAAGCAAGTTACAAATCAAGGGCTGTAGAAGTTTAGAGAATGAAGGATGACAACTAGTGGTGGTTTATGAATCCCCAGGAAAGAGGTGGTGTTTGAACTGAGCTTTAGGACCTAGTAGTCCATTAAAACATTGTAAATAGTAATACTGTATTAAAAGACATGGGTAGATGTTAAGTAGGCAGATAAAGAGTATTCTTCACGGAGGAATGATAAGAGCCAAGATATGTAAGTGGCTAACATAAGGGGTGCTGAGAAAGAGGTGTCTAGGAATGCTGGACGGCAGGGTTACTGGCAAGCAGAACTTGTAAAGATGAGTAGTAGGAGATGAAGCTGGAAACATATATTGAAGCCAGGTTGTAAGCTGCAGAAGACTATAAATTCTATTCTAAAATATTTGGACTTTATTCTTCAGACAATAGAAAGTTGGCAGCCTCAAACAAGGAAATGAATCAGTGTTTTACCAAGCACATTTTATCTTTCCAACTAGGTTAAATGCTATTCATTTTGTGGGAATCATATGTGAATAATAAAGATTTTATTAAGCTTTTTTATGTTATCTAATATCATCCTCTTAATAGCTTTTGAAAATTTTATTATTCTTTTGTTTTACTGCTGAAGGGAGTGTGCCTCAGAAAGTTTAAGTAAACAGCACAAGATCACACCGCTAAAAGACAGAGAGTAATTTAACCATGTCTCAAGATTTATACTCCAGGCTGTTCCTGTTTTATTTGTTTTTTTTTTTTTTGTTTTTTGAGACAGAATCTCGTTTTGTTGCCCACGCTGGAGTGCAGTGATACGATCTCAGCTCATTGCAACCTCCACCTCCCAGTTTCAAGCCATTCTCATGCCTCAGCCTCCTGAGTAGCTGGGATTACAGGCATGCACCACCACGTTCAGCTAATTTTTGTATTTTTATTAGAGACGGGTTGTCTCCATGTTGGTCAGGCTGGTCTTGAACTCCTGACCTCAAGCGATCCTCCCACCTCAGCTTCCCAAAGTGCTAGGATTACATGCGTGAGCCACCACGTCCAGCTCATACTGTTTTTCTTTACCATAGTACCTGTTCTCTTCTCGGTTCACTTTTTAGCTTTCCAGTAAAAGCTTAGATTATCATTTAATAAAATAATCTCAAATAATGTATGAATATACTTATATTTTTTTCTCATACACATTTTGCTTAGTTCTTTTCAAATTCTAAAACACTAAGGTTGCAATCTCTTCTATGATTGAGGTTCAAAACTCAAATTTGGAAACTCATAGTGATCCCAATAATGAGGTACAGTGTTCTTACCATTCTCAGCAGTGATAAGGTTGGCTTGTGATAATGACACAGTAGCAAATGTCGGGCCCAGGAGTCCCCATTAGTTACAATTCCTAAAAATCATCTTACCTTCTTCATATGACTCCTCTTTACTTCTTCATATTTAGACAAATAAAAATATGTTTGAATATTCAGCAGTCTTTAAGATTTGGTTTATTATTCTCTGACTATAGGCTCTGTGAAAAATTGAGCAACACATACTGCATAGCAGTTGGGATACTTTTGAGCAGAATTTACAGAAAATATGACTCAGTCTGGCTTAAACACCAGGGGATAACTTGATTCATTTGATTGGAAAACCCAGAGGTAGACCCAACTTCAGGGTGGGCTGGTTGAGTGGTACATCTCTTTCATCAAGAACTAGATTTTTCTTCTCTCTTTGCTCTGCCATTTGCAGTGTTACTGACTTCATTCTTAGATTGTTTTTTTTTTTGTGGCCACAGATAGGAGACTGCCTGAAGCAAACTTAGACTACTCAGCAGGATAGTGTGGGTACCACTGAACAACATTCATGAAATCTCTGTGGCCAGAGAATTGTTATTAATTGATGGGTATAGACCTAGTTTATCTTAAACAAACAAGATGCATAGGATTACCTTTATAGATGTGGATTAATTAGGACGTACCCCTAGTTGGAGATGGTGGTAAATCCTATCAAAAGAAATGACTGCTACCCAGTGGAATCTGAAAAGACAAACTAGGGTCCGGTATACATCAGGATACATGACTTTTTTTTCCTCAGAGAGGATAAGTGCATTTTTTAAACCATCCAAGCTATTTATGCTCTTTTTCATTTTCAAAGAGTTTTCTTTAAAATTTTTATATCAACATACCCTTATATGAAATGTATTTTGAAGAATACTGATAAAAGTCATTCCTCAGCAAGCCCTAGAGATCTTAGAAATGAATTTTCTCTTATATACAGTATTCTGAACAAGACATACAGCAAATAAAAAATGTCATATTTCAGCATTATAGTTACTTGATTTTGAGGGGAGGTTAAATTCAGCCTGTTCTTTTAGAAAAATAAATTAAGCATACAGCATATTAGCCAGTGCTACTCCTTTCCCTGCCTTCATGTTATGTCTGACCAATTATAATGGAGCCTTCTTTGATTTAATTTTAAATGGATCCTGGAGTAATTAATCTGTGTTAGCTCAGCATGCAGACAAAGAAAACACTTTGATCAATCAATAGTAATGGGTGAATGTCACAAGATAATGCAGTTAAGCTGTTTGGATTCCATTTTAGGTTTCACAATGTAATGACTTATTTTATTCTTAATGTAGAATATATCATGTGTGGAATAAGACTGTAAGTGACTTTTGCTACGTCCCATATTGCTGGTGGTTGGGACTTTGGACAGAAACTTTTTACGTTGCTTCAGTGTAGGGAGAGTTGAAAGAGGTCTCAATGTTTCCCCATAGTGAGATACATGCTTTCTGCATTTAGCAATGACTCTACTTGATGGACAACTTTATTTGTAAAATACTTTTGTTCTTTTATTGTTTCTATACATGGCAGCATCATCTGTCTCAGATTCCTCTTGGAAAGAGGACTATCTTCTCTAGTAATAAGTATATCCTCTTTGCATGGACCAGCACAGCAATTATATGCCATTTCTACAATGAGTGACTTCCTAGAATTAGTCATGGGCTCTCATACTGATATTCAAAATCTTGTATTTAGAAGAGAAGTGAAGGAAGTTAATGTTGATACTTAAAGGTGGTTGTGCCAAGTGAAATGTTAGAATCTTATAGTCCAGGTTTTGTGGGAGAAAAATAGATTTTGTTGGCAAGGGTGAGAAGAATGGTAAGGTTCCTTTGCAAAGTCTTACGATTAACTTTTTTCCTCTTTATTCTGTCTCTGTAATAATCCATGCTTAGTACTGAAATTATTTCAGTTGTCATTAGATTCTGTAATTCCCTTTTTATGTCTCCACCCCCACAGAAAATAATTCTACCTGTTGGTGCCAGCCAAATATTCCCAGAGCAATGATATCCTCTCTGCTATTATCTTTTCATCATCTGCATGGCATTCCCCCGCTCCCCTAAATCCTTCTTTCTTCTCTTTCCCAATCCCAATGTTGTCTTTCAAACCCAGGCTGGCTCATATCTATGCCACAAAACCCTTCCCCAATACTCGAGTCTATAAAAATTCCTGATTGCATATGCTGTATAGTGTTTATAGGGTCTTCATTACCCGTAATCTTATTCTTTAGCCTAGCTCATGTTACTGTAATAATTTTTTAAATATTCTTACTTCTCAATATTCTGGGGGATGGTAAATGTAACTTAAATTGTGCAAACTCCAGAAACTGGGCACAGTGGAGGCTCTCAGTTAAAATGGACCAAATGAACCGGGTAGCATTGTCATGAGTGTAAAACAGGATTTTGTTCAACCAGACTAGGTTAGTAGATCCATTCTACTATTTTTCTCCCCCTCTTACTCACACCTACCGTTCAGGAGTAAGGAATCTCTATTTTGGTTTGCTAAGGAAGATAGGAGAGTCTGTAGACTTTTTTTTTTTTCATTTATCATTTTGTTTGGTGAAAGAGAAAATAGGTAATGCTTAAGGTATCCCAGGTTTTTTGAGTTGGACATCTGAAATAAAGAAGCTGACTAGATCTGTGTTATTGAGACTCTATGTGACTTTCATTGGGCGATATGTTTCCATGGCACCTGACTCAGATGGAGCCTGGGACTTTGGACAGGTGGGCATCTGCTCAGGGACCCATCCTACTGCTGTACCTCTTGAGAGAGCTGCTACTGCTGCCTTCCGAAAGGATGGTAGTGTTAGACTCTAAATATAGTTGGCACTGATATAGTCTCCTGTGGCCTTGAAAGAGTCTTGCAAGTGGAATAATTCCTTTTAGACACTGGTGAGGAGAAGGAGGGAGGCCCAGGCACATTGCCTCCTCAAAAGGGAATATATTTCCTGTATCCAGAAAAAGAAGAACTAAAAGAAGGGAAGAATTTGGCTTTCGATAAGAACACTCATCTGCATGATGTTTCACAGTGTTTTTCAAACAGCATGCCTCTTTTAGGCTTCCATATTTTGATCAATATGTACAACCGGAGATTTATTTTGCCTTAGTAATGCCTGTTCTGCGGAAAAGTGGACTGAGCAAGTTCTAACTAGATAAAACTTGTAGTAAGAATTAAAATATATAGCATAACATCAAGACAACACCAACAGTATGTTTCATGCTTACTGGAATATGAGAAACTTTCTTTTGAGTTTATGCAAGTCAACAGTTACACTGAAACAGTAACTGAATTCTGCAGACCAATTAAATAAATAGTATAAATAGTATGGTAGTTTTTAAAAGAATTTTCCAAACTTCCTTTTTCTTTCAGCCAGTGTTCACCTTTAACTACTTCAAGTATGCTTTTCCATAGTCTACTATTTGAAAATTTTATCTTAATCACAAGAAAACTGAAAATGACTAATAGATCATCAAAATATTTATTTGAAGAATGAATGCAGTAGTCTCTTTGAAAAGTTATACTTAGGGAGTGGTCAAGAATCTTAGAATTTATAAAACAAAAATTATACATTTATGTAATTCTTTACCTTTACATAATATTTTAGCGTATTATTTCATTCAAAGCCTAAATGACTATTATGGGGTAGGAGGATAGTAGAGTATATACTATCTACTAATTATGGAGTAGGAGGATATATAGTATATAGTTTGGAGTCAGGCCAAGGTGTGGGTTCTCATCCCACTTTACCATTTATTAGCTGCAAGACAACAGGTAAATTACTTAACCCACATTAATAAGACTCATGTTTCTTATCAGTAAAATGGAGATAACTGTTGTACCTACTTCTTGGGTTTTGGTGATAAGTAATGGAGATAAACCTAGTGGTTGGAAAACAGTAGTTGCTTAATATATATGTTCTATGAGAGGTTAGGTAGGGCAAGATATTTGCTTAAAAAGGTCAAAAGACTTGCCCAGGGTTAGAGAGTTAAAATGCAGTGAGATTTTAGGCCTAATGCCTACCAAGGATATTTTGATTTTAACGATTCTTAGCAAAGCTAAACACTGACCTTTGGCCTACATTTTTCATAAGCCGGTGTACTTATCAGTCATACAAAGAGGTAACCTATGGATCTCCATGTGGGAAAGCTATATCTCCAGAATTGAAACAAGTTGTATTTTTAAGTGATATAAAGTACCACCACTTAGCTCCTGGTTAGGAAACACCAACATTCTTGTTGGTGAGAGTTTTCTATTGTGTCATGAACCTGAAAGAATAATTGATCACACAGCATATTAAACTATTATTATAAATATGTGGCTTCAAGTGAAGTCATTTTCAAATCAACCATATGCAGTCTTCTGCTACTAATAATTTATAGCTAATTTTTCATGCCAGATCAAATTAACAATCAAAAGTATGTATTTTTGGACCAGATTTGACTCTTCCCCTCTCTCCGTTCCCGTTCTCCATTTGAATAGCTGCTATACTTACAGAAACTGGAACTACAATATGAGTCTAGTGTTTAAAAATAAATATAGTTATCTTATACAATCATTGGGAATAAAGTATCTTTGTACTGGTGACAATATCCTACCATTGTTTCTACTCATTCTTCATTTATCTTAATACAGGTAACTAAAAATCATCTGTAAACTATACTGTCACAGAATTTGTCTCATTATTGGGAAGACTTTGAGTCAGATATCTTTGCTTTGGGCCTCCAGATCTCCTCCACTCTCCTACCTCTGCTTTCTTCCTGGGGTTTCCCATATGGGCTTGAGTGTACTCTGGCTGCTTGTTGGGTTTGTCCAGTGGGAAGTGCTGGCAGGAGATAGAGCGAATAGAGAAAGCAAAGTCAGTCTTTATTCCTCTAGTTTCTTCCCTGTAAAGTGACCTCTGACTGGCCATGGCAGAATGTCACTGCTCCCTTCTGGGTAGTTTACACTCTACAGCTTTCTCCCCTGGATTTGGGTAGCCCCTCTCCTTGTTCCATTAAGCTAGTACAGCTCTGTTGCTACTAGCCCTGGGTTCCTACCCGCTCCCTATAGTTTCTCTACACTTCGTTTTTCCTCCTGTAATTACTTCTTTTGTAAGTAAATCTTCCCCAAATTATCCGAACTTAAGAATGCTATATCCTTTTGGGATCTAGTCTGATATTAAGTTAATCATCCAAAAGCATTTATCAGATACTTGCTTGTATATGGCTCCAATCATGTCCCCCATTTAGGAGCCATTCAATGGCTCTCTATTGCCTTCAGAGTAAAGATCATCCAAACTCATTTACAACTTGGCAATAATCAGTCTTTCTTTACTCCCACTAGTCTCCTCCAGACAACCTTTATTCTAGCAAAACTAGACTGCTAGGTACTTCTCTGATCCTCAGTGTCTGACTTTGGGGGAGTCACTTTGCTTCTTTGTCCTCAGATCCCAAACTTTGAGCTTCTTTCCTGCAATTTTGCATTATGTGGTGTTTGTGGAGGTAGTTCCATGAAAAGTCACAGCGGGGATTAATACCAACAAAATAAACAGGGGGCATATTACAGATGGCTGTGAGGCTGCTGGACTTAATGCCATGGAGATCAATTCATTCCTCAATTATTTATCAAGTACTTCCCATATGTTGTGGTAAAATGATGAGTAATTCATCGGGGTAATGTAGAGTGGTGGCAAAAGTCAGGCTTTAGACTCAAACAATTGGGATTCACATTTAGATTCTGCCAATTATTTGTTAGAGACTTCTGGGCTCCATTTTTTTTTTCATCTGTAAGCAAAAATAACAATATTTTCCTCATAGGTGAGAACTAACTGGTAGTCACTTTGCAGAATCATTTAGGTAAATGGATGCAGAAAAAAATCTTCAAGATTGTAGCTATGATTATTTTTATGTTTTCCTGCCCTTTAAAATATAGAGCTCACATGTGATCTCTGAAGCCAATGTTTAGGCCGCGTATGGAAAGTCTTTCAGGTGTCATCTCACCCGGAGCTGCAGGTTCTCTTGGGGATCACGTTATTCTATTTTATGCTGTTTGATGATGGTTTGGGAAGTTCATAGATTGTAACATTCTTTGCTGAGTGGGCTATTTTTCAGAAAGATTTTATCTATCTATCTATCATCTATCTATCTATCTATCAGCTGTCATCTATCTATCTATCTGTCATCTATTATCTATCTACTATTTATCTATCTACCATCTATCATCTATCTATCTACTGTCTATCATCTATCTATCTATCTATCTATCTATCTATCTATCTATCTATCTATCTATCTTTCTCTCTATCTACCATCTATCATCTATCTACTATCTATCTATCATCTATCTGTACATCATCTACTATCTATCTATCATCTATCTGTATATCATCTATCTACTATCTATCTATCTACTATCTATCTATCTATCTATCTATCTATCATCTATCTGTACATCATCTGTCTACTATCTATCTATCTATCTACTATCTATCTATCTATATCATCTATCTGTACATCATCTATCTACTATCTATCTATCTATCTATCTATCTATCTATCTATCTATCATCTATCCTATCTATCTTTAATGATTTTAGGCTTCAAGTAGTGGACTACTGGAAGGATATTTTCTGGCTGTTAAGTCAGAATCATATTTCAGACACATAGAAGTTGTGTTCGTTCCCTGTGAATTTCCCTATCACAAGAACAGTTTCTGCACTGACTTTCATTTCTTTGTCATTTAAAAATTATGATATGAGAAGATTTGGTCTAGAAAACATGAGCCTCTCCCAAAATACTGGAATTGATAATCACTTAAAGCACTCTGGCATTTTCTGTTTGGCTTAGCTTTACAACTTTCCCATCAGTGAGTAGAAACGTCTTTGAATTTGTGCTTTCCTAGTATTTTCTATATTTATTTCAGTATTTCTGGAAAAATAATTCTTGGAACAAGCTGGTATTTCCAGTCCTCTAAGGCCTGCAACCTTGTGCATCGTGCCCCCCTCATGACCGTCACTGACACCTACATTAGTCGTATGTGTTGTATGTACATCACTTTTCTGTGTCCCAGTCATTCAGTTTATAGATTAAGGGGGAAAAGGTCTTCCCTGGATATGGGTGGAAGCTCTGGAAAGGCTCAGGAACAACCTATCCTTAATCCTTACTAATTGAGAGCTAGAATGGACCACTGATTAGGGTTCCATGGCATGCTTCCAGGAGCATCATCATTCTTTACAACCCAACTTGTTGAATTGGATCAATGTAATGTTTGTTCTGTTTTGATTTATAAACCAATGGTTGAAAGCTACTTTAATTCAGTTATATTCAATAGTACTTGAGATACAGAAACTGAATTTTAATTTACTTAAGCAAAGAAGGAATTGTTAGAAGGATACCAGGATTGCTCACAGAAAGAACTACTACATTAATGAGATAGATATGGGATTTCCAGAACTGGGCAAAAGACTCAAGAGCCCTCAGAACATTCTCTCAATTCCACTACTCGGTTTGTGGGCTTTGTTCCCCTTTTCTCCTTCTCTTTCTTCCCTTTCTTCCCTTCCTTCCTTTCCTTCCCTTTCTTCCCTTCCTTCCCTTCCTTCCCTTTCTCTCTTCCTCTCTTCCTCTCTTCCTGTCTCTTCTCTTCTCTTCTCTTCTTTCTCTCTCCTCTCCTCTCCTCTCCTCTCCCCTCCCCTCCCCTCCCCTCCCCTCCCCTCCCCCCCCTCCCCTCCCCTCCCCTCCCCCCTCCCCTCCCCTCCCCTCCCCTCCCCTCCCCTCCCCCCTCCCCTCCCCTCCCCCCTCCCCTCCCCTCCCCTCCCCTCCCCTCCCCTCCCCTCCTCTCCTCTCCTCTCCTCTCCTCTCTTTTCAAGTTTCACTCTTGTTTCCCAGTCTGGAGTACAGTGGCGCTGTCTCGGCTTACTGCAGCCTCCACCTTCCAGGTTCAAGCAATTCTCCTGCCTCTGCCACCCAAATAGCTGGGACTACAGGCACCCGCCACTATGCCTGGCTAATTTTGTATCTTTAGTAGAGACAGGGTTTCATCATGTTGGCCAGGCTGGTCTCAAACTCCTGACCTCAGGTGATCCACCCACCTTGGCCTCCCAAAGTGTTGAGATTACAGGCCTGAGCCACTGCACCTGGCCTTCCTTTTTCTTTATACCTTTTGGGCATGGCTGCAGTTTACTACAGCTATGAACCCAGCAAAAAAGGTAGCAGTTTTCTCCAACCACCTCAGTATATAGAAATTCAAGGAAGGACCCTATCATCCTAGATTATGTTCATATCCAAGCACCAATCACTGTGACTGAGAAAACGAGGTGCTATAATTGGCCACATCTGGGTTATGTGCTTAAACTTGTGATCTGGGAAGCCAGTGTCCTCTGATTAAAAGCCTTAGAAGAATTACTTGCCCGTAAAATGAGATGAGTGTTGTTACTGGAAGTAGAGGAAGAAATTCTGCACTGACAAAAACAACAGATGTCCAATACACAAAGGGGAACTAATTTTTAAAGTTTTAATTTCTACATCATTAAACACAACCTGTTTTACTTTATTGCAATGCTATTAATTCAAAATATTTATTTAGTACCTTTTAATGTGCCAAGCTGTAAAAAGGCAATATGATATCATTCTTATCCTTAAATTAAAATAAAACCAGTCTTCAATAATTTGCCCTATGCATAAGGTTTTCTTCTATGCTCTGTGTAAAGACCAACTATAAAGCGAAGTGGCTTACAGTAAATATTTAATTCATGCTCACGTACCATGAGCGCTTCAGGGCATGAGTCTGGGTGAGTGCAGTTCTGCTGTGTGTTTCTTTGCATTGTGGAACCTGTACTGAAAGAGCAGCACCCCCCGTCTGGAGACGTGAGAGTCTCACAGTGGAGGGCAACAACAGGAAAGCTTCAGCCGTCCACACACTTACACTAAAGGCTTCTGTTTAATCATGGCAAACGTCTGCTCGCAGTTCTTTTGGTCACACGGCCAGTGCGTATCACATGATGGCCAAGCACAAAATCAATGAGGTGGGAATGTGGTCCTTTCCCACAGAATGGATGACTCGTCATTTGACAATAAAGAGAGATGTATAATCCTGTTTCACAGAAGAAACATGATTGAGGACGATAACTGAAAATACGACACTTACAAAACAATATGGAATTTTCACTAATTCATTTCTTATGTGTTTCAGAAATGAAATACTGGTATATAAGTAATAATTACCATGAGTTTTCTTTAGTGTAGATGGAAATTAGACAGAGTGTAACCAGCTACATAATGTTTCTATATTTCATTTCCTGGATTCACCAGCCATGTATACAGCCTTTAATGACCACTGTGCCTTTGGTTACCCCATAATAACCATCAGCTCATGAGAAGGGATGGCAAGTAATGTCACTGGTCTAGAAAACTTGCTGGAAGTAGGCATGGGAATAAATTAGTGAAAGCACAAAGAAATCAGTGTGTCAGCCATTCTGAAGGTTAGGTCAAACCTCTGCAGTTTGAGGGGTGAGGTGTGGTTGAGAATTTTAAGTTACAATTGACTCCAAAACGTACCTTGTATCTTTAATTTCCTGTTTCAATCAAACGTTTTTCCATAAATTGAACACACCCTAAGAGTTAGAATTACAAAGATGAGTAAACTCATAGGCTCTGCACTGAAAGAAATCACAATGAGTAAAAACATGTCAATTATAGAAGTTTTTTCAAGTACAGAAACAGCACAAAAGAGAAAATGACTACATCTTTCTGGGGCCCGCCTTGACGGAGAGGGACCTAGGGAGAGACTGCTCAGAATAGGTGATAGGTGAACAGAATTTTGAATAATGGATAGGAATTATTTAGGTAGAAATTACATTTGTACTTCTCAATACCAAGTAATAAGAATAGCAAGTACAAAGTCGAAATCACAGAGACACAGGCTTTGTCTTTTTGTTTTTAACACCCCTGGTCGGAACGAAGGGCATGTAGTGGGAGGAGGTGAGGAGCCAGGGCTGAGGAGCCCAGCAGGGAGAGCCAGAGGGTTAGAGAAAATGAGACATCCTCTTCCTGGAGTGGAGTGTGAATGACTCCCTCCCTTCCTCCTCCTCGTTCCTCTGTGGCATAGCTGGATGCTCTTCATGAGTGTTAGCTTATTAGCCTTTTGGGAGTTTCCAGGGCACTGTGAGTCTTTGGAGGCCCTGGAATGTGGGCTTTGGGGGAACCTTCGGACTCCACCAGAAGATAGAAATCAGAGGGAGAAAAGCCAGGTGAGGTGTGGAGTGGCATCCAGGTGCCATGTGAAAGTGAAAGTGTTATGAAAGGAAATGTTAAGTTTCGTTCCAAGTATCTGCACCTACACAGTGATGTAGCTGGACGGGATGACTGGAGAGGCCGGGCCCAATACGGACGATAAGGGGGTGTGGTACTACAGACTTAAAAATATTAGGCTGGACGCGGTGGCTCATGCCTGTAATCCCAGCACTTTGGGAGGCCAAGGTGGGCAGATTACGAGGTCAAGAGATCAAGACCATCCTGGTCAACATGGTGAAACCCCATCTCTACTAAAAATGCAAAAAATTAGCTGGGTGTTTTGGTGCGTGCCTGTAGTCCCAGCTACTTGGGAGGCTGAGGCAGGAGAATTGCTTGAACCCAAGAGGCAGAGGTTGCAGTGAGCCGAGATCGTACCACTGCATTCCAGCCTGGCGACAGAGCGAGACTCCATCTCAAAAAACAAACAACAAAAAAATGAATAAGGTGAAATACAATCCATAGCTTTTTTTTAATCAGCGTGTGCAAGTATTTTAAACAGTGTCAGTGATAACATACTCTTCCCCTTAAAAACCTGCTGCTGCAGTTGCTTACAGTTGAGTTTTTAGAATAAATATGTAAGCTTGAAATTCTCACATTTTAAAATCATGTATCCTTGAGCACACTGTATTCTATCTATATGAAAGCTAATTTAGAGACTTCCCAGTTCCACAGTCAGTCCTCAATACATGCAAACTCAGCTACACATGTTCATTTTGAGCATAAATTAGCCATGGCTCAGAATATCCCAGCTCACTTCGAGAGCAGCTTGTATCTATCAATTCCTGGATTTAAATAGTAGATTTGAAATCAACAATAATAACACAGTTTGTGAAGATGAAGAAGTAATTTGAGTGACTTCAATTCTGTGACCACTTGAAGAGCTTTTGTGCCTAGCATTTAAATCAGCTAAATAAAATATGAACCATGGTATACAATTTTTCCCTTTTCTAAAAAGTATATTAATGTAATTATTTTATTTCTTCTCATTATATTATTTTTATTTTACTGCTGGTTTCATTATATGTAGAATTCAATAAACCATTTTTCACTGTTTGCAAATTTCTCTATTAGTATAATTAAAAATAATTTTATTGCGCATAGGAGAGAAATGTTACAAAATAATTTTTTCTGGTGTCATATGTAGTAGTTATACCACTGCTTGGCTCCTAAAGCTAAGAATAGAAATAGAGACTCAGAGAAAGCTCTGTTCCCAGGCTGAAAACTGCATCTGAATGAAACAGCCCCAAGAAGTACATGTCTGCAACCTTAGCATGATGTTTATGGAGCATCTAATCCTTGCCAGGCACCGTTCCTAGTACTGGTAACATCACAATTAACAGGCCTTGAGGAGCCATACGTTCTAGTGGGGAGACAGTGACAGTCATCCTGTAAAGTAAAATACTTTCAATGAAACAACCAGTGAAATGAAACAAACTGCACTGGGGATAATAAAGGATGGAGGAGAGGTGATTTCGATAGGCGGTCAGGCAAGATGTCTGGGGGAAGTGCCATTTGATGAGAAGCCGGAAATGTGAGACTTTGGAGGAAGAAGAGTGAAGACAGAAGGGTCAGCCGCAGCACAGGCCCAAGGAGGTCAGGTTTCCTTTGTCCAGAAGATGGAGAAAGGGCTACAGTGACTGGCGTAAAATGAACATGGAGAATGAAGAGATTAGTTTTCCCTTGTGTGGGAAAAAGCCTAAGGAATAACTGATGTACCCTGATAATGATGAATGTTCATGAGAGTTATCAAACTCCATTACTAGGCCAGGTGTGGGGGCTCATGCCTGTGATACCAGCACTTCGGGAGGCTGCTTGAGGTTAGGAGTTCGAGACCAGCCTGGCCAACGGTGAAACCCCATCTCTACTAAAAATACAAAAATTAGCCAGGTGTGGTGAGGGTCACCTTTAATCCCAGCTGTTCAGGGGGCCGAGGCAGGAGAATCACTTGAACCTGGGAGGCAGAGGTTGTGGTGAGCCAAGATAGAGCCATTTGCATTACAGCCTAGGCAGACAGAGACCCTGTCTCAACAACAGCAACAACAGCAGCAGCAACAACAACATTCTATTACTAAAACAAGATATTTAATAGAGCCAATGTTGCATTTTCAAAGCATCGTAATGCATTTATATTGTTCTCACGTGTTGTTTTGAATTAACATACCTTCAGTGCTGAATTTTAAAAAAACCTCTTACCCTTTAGCTTCTGGAGGCCTTGAATGACAATAAATTTAATATGAGTAAAAAATGTGTTTTTAAGTTCAAGGCTTATCTTATTTACTGGCCTTTGATTATTTCATTGACTTCTTACACACTGCCTACTTTGATTTTTACCTCCAGAGAGGACATTGGAATTAGTTACAGTCTCCAGTGCATCACACATAATTATCCTGGTTCAATGAAAATGCATTTCTCTTATTTTGTCATACTCTTTCCCTTTATATCCAGTTCCATTCCCCTTCCCATCATGATGTGCAGGATCTGATATGTGCCAAATATACACACATACCTTTGTAAAACAGATACTTTTTATGTAGGTGTGTGTTTTAAATTTATGTAAGTGGTATTATTATTTATCTCCTGACTCTTCATTCAACACTGTTTTTGAAGTCTATCCAGGTTCGGTTTATTGCACAGTTCCCACTTTTTGTATCCATTACCTTTTACGTTTCCCTTCCCCCAGTGATGGACACCTAGGTTGTCTTCAGTTGCCACAGCTACAAACATTGTGGGGATGGTTAATTACACACATTCCTTTATAGACCTTGAGTAAATAGCATAGAACAGATTCTCTGAGTCATAAACCATGTAACTACTTAATTTCACTTAGCCTAATTTAGATCTTTCACAATTCTACTTAGTTTGGTAAACATACACACTTTCATGTTGGCTGAATGGGTTATTGTGGAGGACAAGCTCTGCTATTGTTTGTCCTCTGCGAGCCAGGTTTCTTATCTTTTGAGCAGAAGCTACAAGTAAAGAAGGAAGGCTATCAAGAGCCCTATAATATTTGATTGGATTTACAGGTATCAGTAGGAATTCATAGTATTTAATAGATAGACAGAGAGAGAGAAATACAGGTGTGTACATGCAGGGGTTAGCAAATGTACATTTATTTCCTAGATCTATTGGCTGAGAGGGTCTAGAAACAGTGGCACTCTGTTTATAATGAACACAGTTAGCAACCAGATCTTTGTTTCATTTCTAAATTGCGTTCTTTAATAAAAAGAGCCAGGACACCTTAGAGAAGTGCTGGGGAGGGGAAAATACCAGATGAGCCTGGAGCATCTTATGATACTAAAAAATGAGGTAGTGCTTAGACAGGTACAAGGACTTGTTGGAAGAACACAGGAGCCTACCTAAAGGCTCTTGATATCCAAATCGGGAACAATTTGAGCATGAACATAATGGTAGTATTAGATTTTAATCCATGGGATAAAAGAAATAGCCGTGAATCTCTACTGGTATAAATAATCAAATAAATAAATGAAGGGGGGAGAAGGGATCAGTCTTCTTTTCAGAAGAATTTCTATTAATAAATGTAGGTGGAAAAAGGGAAATAGAAAAATCACTATTCGGCAAACCCCACATTAATAATGACTGCAGATAATGTGCCTGATGGAGGCTAAAATCAGCGGGAAATTTTTGAGAAGAACAGGTACTTAAATAGGCTCAAAGTCTCTTCCTAGATATATATTAACAACAAGTGAAAAGGCAGTAACTTTCCAGAGAAGAAACCTGGAAGATGTCAACTTAACCAAGTGATCCAAGTTCATCATCACTAGTAGTAGACATATTAACATCAGCCCCTTGATACGATGTCTAAGAAGGACACAGCATGATTTTTGGGGCATCCTTTCAAAAAAATGCACAGTCTCCATCTAATCATGTGAAAACAACAGGCAGCCCTAAATTGTGAGACAGTCTACAAAATAACCCATCAATATATTGCAGAAGTGTCAAGATTATGAAAGACAAGGAAAGATTGAGAAAGTGTCGTATGTGATACACTGGAGGAGATTAAGGAGAAATAACACCACAGTGCAATTGGGATCCTGGATAGGATTCTGAAATAACAAGCGGACATTAGTGGGAAATCTGGTAAACTTTGAATAAGGCCTATAGTTTAGTTAATAGAGTGCCAATGTTAATTTGTTAGTTTGGACAATTGTACTGTGATTGTGTAACCTGTTAACATTAAGGGGAGCTAGATGAAGGATGTACAGGAATGCTACTCATTTTTCAATTTTCCAGAAAAGATTGTCATTGAAACCATCAGATGGGAAACCCATTCTTTAGTCATAGGACTCCATGTCTCTTGTGTACTCATGCAAAAGGGGGCTGTCTGAATTTCTGTGTCAGGACTTCCCCAGTCTAGGGAGTGGCTCATGGAAACTGGTGTCGTTGGTGAACTGGTCCAGGGTCCACGCTCTTTCATCCTCTGCTCAGGAGGGAGGACCTTTGGTAAATGCAAATAGCAAATCCATTTGAGATGTGTGTGGCCTGCTGTGCTCAGTGCCGGCCACTGAAGACTTCTCTGACAGCCTCTTCTAGATGTCAAAGCAAATGTGTTTTCTGAGACAGCTTTGCTACATGTTAAGTGTAGGACATTGGCCGGGGAGTCAGAAGACCTGTCTTAGGGTTGGGCTCTGCCATTTCCTAGCCGGGAGGCATTGGGCATTGCGTGGTTCTTTGTGTGCCTAGTATTTCTATCTTTAAGACGGGCCTGAAGCTTCTATTTCTAGGAACTCACAATCATGTAGTCCTCTTTTAAAAGACAAACGGAGACCTTCCTCTCTGTAAATGTAGGTGTGTTTCTTGACATGGCATGTCAGAGGCAGCTAACCTGTGAATGTTTCCTTCTTAATTATGGTCATTGCAACATAACCTTCCACGTTTCCCCGTTCAGCACAGTGCTCTAGGCGTCCCGCGCACCTGTTCGGCGCACAAGCTGACTACAGTAGAACTCTGCTGCCATCCTCTGGCTAATTCTAGGTACTGTAGGGCTGGGAAACTTGTTAAAGAGTAAACCGATTCAGGAATTTATGGAATCATAGACTTCTAAGGAGGTGGGAGATTCCTCAGAATCACCTAAGCCCACCCCTTTGTTAAGAAGGAAACTGAGGCCCGTAGAGGGAGAGCGAACTGCCTTTTGCTACTTACTGATCCGTGGGAGAGTTAGGAGCGGAGCCCAGGCCAGTGCAGTGGAAATTAATTTTCCGACATATATGATGATAGGAAAAAGATTTTAATACGACAAAAGTTGACTACCTGGAAAAATTCTAAAACCTTTTGCAAAGGGCCTCTCTAGATTCATCTTCTTTTAAATTTACTCTATGCAGATGTTACAAACAATTAAGAAAAAACCTAAAAAGTATAAATAAGAAGAGCCATTATGTATTGTTTGTGTAATCTTCCAACAAAATGGATATTTTAGCCCTAAAAAAGGCGGAACATAGCTAAAAATATGTGGCGAAATTGTATTACTTTTTTTTCTCATTTCACTGAGGGCTAATGCAGATTCTTTGCTGGTATAAACGTCTGTATACAAACCTCATGTGAGGGAACTACTTATAATCAGGAGAAGCCAGGGGCTCTGGATTTTAATAATTGAGTCTAATTTCAAGTCTTCCATACTCTGTGCGTGTGCGGTAATTTAACCTTGATCAGACCCCTGACCTTCTTTCTCTTGTCCCCCATTTCCTCATCTATGCTTGTGAATAGCTTCCTCACAGGAAATTTGCCAACATTAACTAAGAAAATTAAGGTAAAATTGGTGGTAACCTGCAAGCACAATAAATATGCTTATTATTTTATTGTAATTATGGAGTAAGTTGAGATGGGGCAAAGAAATTTGTTAATGATATGGAGAGCTCTCAGGAACCCCTTTCGTCTTCTGCTGGGGAGACAACCTTTGGTAAATGCCAACAACAAATGCATTTGAGAGGTATGTACCTGTTGTGCTCGGTGCCGGCCACTGCATATGTGTGAATTTATTACATGTTTAATTTTGTCTCTGAGTGCGTGTGTGGGTGTTTAAGTGCTTTCCTGAGGATCTCGAAGACCACCCACACATTCTGTGATTTGCTGGAAATACAGGATTTTGTAGATACAGTCATGTGAACGACATAACAGCATTACAGTCAACAAGAGACTCGCCTGTATGATGGTAATTGTATAACATTATAACACCTTATTTCTACTGCCCTTTTTCCATGTTTAGATATGTTTGGACACACAAATACTTACTGCTGTTACAATCACCTGTGGTGTTAAGTGCAGTAGCATGCTGTACAGGTTGGTAGCCTAGAAACAGTAGGCTACGCCGCATAGCCTAGGTGTGTGGGAGGCTGAACCATCTCGGTTTGTGTACGTGTGCTCCATGGTGATCGCACAACGCTCACAGTAACGATCGCCTGATGACGCAGCTTCCAGTCATTAATGCAGCAGTGTAGTTGCACTATCCACTGAAGTTTATTGCAGGGAAAGGAAACATGATAGGATCAACAGGGAAAAAGACCGAGACTGTAGAGATCCATGCGGAGGCCTCTACTATTTTCTGTCTCCTCTGAGGGAGCACTGAGGGTGCTGCTTTCTTCGGCAGCAGAAAAATGCAGTAACATGTGTACGATGTTTCTTCCCAGGAAGCTCCTTAGACACTGAGCATGCAAGGAAATTCCCTGATGGGGGAACGGGGGCAGGGGCAGGGGGGCAGTCACGTAGGTGTCCTCTGCCTAGCAGCTATCAAACTTTAAGAAAAGCAGCTATTCAGCATAAATCGCATTGTTTGTATAGACAGTCTGTGCACAGCAAACCATCTTTATCAGAGAGAGAATGGAGGGAACTCTCCATCGACCAAGTTTCCAGATGCCAGCCCTGGGCCAACCTTTCAAGACAGACATTCTAGAAACCGCAGCCTCAGTTCCACTTTCTTAACTTTTTTCCTGCGCAGTCGAGATAGTTTCTACAGTGTAGAAACTGACTGTAGCCTCTGAGTGTAGGGCGAGTCTTGGGTTTATTTTTATCAATATGGTTTTCAAAATTCACGTATTCACCTTATATCTGTATGTTAATTCTCAACTTCTACCTGATTGTGTATTTTTAGGAGGTGTTTCAGAATTTGGGATTTTTGGAAGAAATTTAAATATTTCACTGTTGCCAGGCTGAGCACTTCTTTGAAAAGTTAAGTTTTCAGTGGACTCAAACGTTAGAGAAGTTTTATATTGCCTTATTAACCAGCTAATTTGCATTTAACTTAAAAAGTTCTTCAATGTAAAAGTTCTTCTGTAAGTTTTTAACACATATTTGGGATTTAATCTGTCCCAATTTAGATGCCAATGAGGAATTTACATTACTATACAGCCACAGAAATATCATTATATAATGTTAAATAGAAGTTGTACTGTGTTATATTAATTATAAAATACATGATCTGTAATAAGAAAGGCCGTAATTAAAACATACTGGATGTTTGGGGGCCTTTTCTCGTTAACATCAGATCAAAATGAAGTGGGAACTTGTCCTCCACTCTATGCTCCAGCTCTGCTCATTCAGCTTTAGTGCGTTTTTCTTCTTAACAGCCAGACTTCTCAGAGGTGTGGCTGCACCTACGGTGTCTACTGCCACACCTGTTTTAACACATTCAGACAGGCTGGCACTACCCTTCCCCAGTCCATACGAAAGAGCTGTGATCAAAAATGATCAGCAGTATAGAACATACCCAAATTAGGTTAAATACTCTAAAGTAGAAGGAGAGGAACCTGGAACACAGCATGTCAGAGGCAGCTAACCTGTGAATGTTTCCCTCTTAATTACGGTAATTGCAATATAACCTTCCACCTTTTCCCCTCAGACAGTGCTCTAGGCGCCCCGCTCACCTGCTTGGTGCACAATCTGGCTAAAGCAGACCTCTGCTGCCATCCATTTGTTAGAGGAAAAATTAGGTTAAATACTCTAAGGTGAAATATGTGTAAAGCAGAGCCCCTTCTCCTAAAGGAAACTTCTGCCATTCGATCCAGCAGTCCTACTACTGGGTATCTACTCAGAAGAAAAGAAGTCATTATGTGAAAAAGTAACTGCAACCTCTGCCTCCCAGGTTCAAGCGAAAAAGAAACTTGCAGATGCATGTCATTACAATGAGCAGTTGCAAAAATAAGGAACCAGCCCAAATAGCCATCAATCAAGGAGTGCATAAAGAAAATGTCATACACACACACACACACACACACACACACACACACACACACAATGGAATACTACTCAGCCCTACAAAGGAATGAAATAATGGCATTCACAGCAACTTGGATAGAGTTGGAGACCATTATTCTAAGTGAAGTAACTTAGGAATAGAAAACCAAACATCGTATGTTCTCTCTTATAAGTGGGAACTAAGCTATGAGGGCACAAAGACATAAGAATGAGACAGTGGGCTTTGGGGACTCAAGGGGAAGGGTGGGAGGGGGGTGAGGGATACGGGACTACACATTGGCTACAGTGCACACTGCTTGAGTGATAGGTTCACCAAAATCTCACAGAATCACCACTAAAGAACTTATCCATGTAATCAAACACCACGTGTTCCCCTCAAACTGATTGAAATTAAAAACAACAACAGCAACAACAAAACTCATGCCTGGGCCCCACCCTGAGCAGTGTAATTGGAATCTCTAAGGGTCGACCCAGGCATTGTATGTTGTAAAAATTTCTCACAGCTGGGCGCAGTGGCTCAAGTCTGTAATCCCAGCACTTTGGGAGGCCGATCTGGGTGGATCACGAGGTCAGGAGATCGAGACCATCCTGGCTAACACGGTGAAACCCCGTCTCTACTAAAAATACAAAAAATTAGCCAGGCGTGGTGGCGGCGCCTGTAGTCCCAGCTACTCGGGAGGCTGAGACAGGAGAATGGCGTGAGCCTCGGAGGGGGAGCTTGCAGTGAGCCGAGATCGCGCCACTGCACAAAAAAAAAAAAAAAAAAAAAAACCTTCTCACATGCTTCTAATTTGTAGTCAAGAGTAGAGCCACTGATCTAAGAGTAGGATTAGAAAAAAGAGGGTAGTATGGCAAGGTTGGAGAGCTTCACCACAGAGCCGGGTTTGGGTTGGGAACACTGGCAGGAGTTATATTATGGACGATAATAAAGCATATTGTTTTGCAGGTAGCTTTGTTCTTAATTTAAATAAACAAAAACAGAAACTAACCTAAAAAAAGAACAAAACAGATGAATAGCAGCTACTCTGATTTAAGTGAGTTAAGGGACTAAATCCCCACCCACAAGCTCTTCGTCTTCCATCATCCTTTCACGTGATTCCCTATCATGCCTAGAGCTGCGGGAAGCAGAGTTCCACAAGCCCCCATCTAGGTGTGAGCCACCGTGCTGGGCTGGGAAGGTGTCGGATGGTTGTTGGGAATCAAAACGCACAACTGTTAAGGCAGCTCCTGGGATATGTGATGTTAACTTTTGGGAATGGCCAGGTAAGCTTGAAGAGTTCATCCCCAAAAGGTAAAACCATAACCAGTTGATGGAAACAAGGTATGTCTTTTATTTTATAATATTTTCATAATTCCTTAGACTAACAACTTTTTTTTTTTTTAAAGACAGAGTCTTACTCTGTCACCCTAGGCTGGAGTGCGTTGGTGTAATCTCAGCTCACTGCAACCTCTGCCTCCCAGGTTCAAGCGATTCTCTTGCTTCAGCCTCCCAAGCAGCTGGGACTACAGGCATGTGCCACCACACCCGGCATCTTTTTGGTATTTTTAGTAGAGATGGGGTTTTGCCATGTTGTCCAGGCTGGTCTCGGACTTCTGGCCTTAAGTGATCCACCGGCCTCAGCCCCCCAAAGTGCTGGGATTATAGGCAAGAGCCACCACACCCAGCCAACAACAAAATCTTCTATCACCCTAAGGTAACAACTTCTAACAGCTTGGTCTATTCCTTTCTAATGTCTTTGATATCATTTTCCCTCCTCTATACCTGGGGATTTATTATAATTGCAGTTTTCCAGCTTTCTCTTTTCACTTAACACAATAGCTTGAGCATGATTTCATATCCCCATAAACTCTTCATACATCATATTTTTAATATCCCTGAAAGCTTTTCATAAGCCGTTACAGTTGTGTAGCTTCTACAGAGTGCTTCTCTTATATGGCTGGATATTTAAATTGTTTACATTATAAATCAGTTATATGGATAATTAATACCTATCATTACCGCATGAAACTTTATACATAAAGTCCTTTTTAAAAATTTATTAAGCATACTATAGGCTTTCAAATCAAAAGCTAGGGGCATTTGGACCTAATGTCCTCTCAGTGAACTGTCATATTAACCTTGGTAATGCCTTCTTAACTAGCCGAGATTTCTTAACTTGCCAAGAACTCTGTGTCAGTCTATTTTCTGTTGTTTATAACAGAATACCTAAAACCAGATAATTTATAAAGAAAACAAATTTATTTCTTACACTTATGGAGGTTGAGAAGTCCAAAATTGAGGGGCCACATTTACTGAGGACCTTCTTGCTGGTAGGGGCTCTCTACAGAGTCTTGAGGTGGCCAAGGGTATCTGGTGGCCAGGGGGCTGAGCGTCCTGCCACACTAACTCAGGTCTCTCTTCCTCCTCATATAAAGCCACCGGTTCCCTTCCCATGATAAGCCATTAAATGCATGAATGGATTAATCCATTCATGAGGCACAGCCCTTAAGACCAAATCACCATTTAAAGGCCTCACCTCTCAATACTGCCACATTGGAGATTAAATTTCAACATGAGTTTTGGAGAGTATACTCAAACCATAATAATCTCCATCCAGAACAATTTATACTCCCACTATGTTACTGACATTAGGAATTCTTAACAGTTTCACCATTTGTTAATTGTATTATTTTAATATACATTTCTTTATTACTAGTGAGTTTTAAAAACATGTTTTCAATTTCAAAATGAAACAAGCCAGATATTTTATTTGATTCATTTTCTTATCATCCAATAATCATTAAGTAATAATGATTTTTTTTTTTTTTTTTTTTCCCGCGGCAGAGATTCACTCTTGTTGCCTGGAGTGCCGTGGTGCGATCTCCGCTCACTGCAACCTCCCCCTCCCAGGTTCTAGCAGTTCTCCTGCCTCAACCTCCTGAGTAGCTGGAATTACAGGTGCTCACCACCATGCCCAGCGAATTTTTTTGTATTTTTAGTAGAGGTGGGGTTTCACCATGTTGGCCAGACTGGTCTCACACTCTTGACCTCAGGTGATCCACCCACCTTGGCCTCACAAAGTGCTGGAATTACAGGTGTGAGCCACTGTGCCCAGCCAAGTAATAATGATTTTTAAAAATCATCTCCCCCACACTCCTGCTTACGCACATCCTTCTGTTTAGGGTCAGATAATTAAAAAGTGAATTCAGTTATAATCTCAGTTATATAACTTGTAGGAACAAGAACATAAAATTCCTTTAAATTAAGAAATAAGAACCACATTGGATAAAAATACTGATTAGGATTTGATAGATACTAGTTTGTAATTTACCTTATAAATATAATGGAATTCCAGTCACTATTAATCCTTCACAGGAATTTTTACTCTTCTTTTACCTTGGAGTATTTAACCTAATTTGCATATATTCTGTAGTGCTCATCATTTTTTATGTCATGGTGCCAATATTTTCAATTATTGTAAATTAGGCAAATGTGTTCATGAAGATTCCCTTTAACTTTCTTTTGGATGATCTCAAGCCCGAATGTTTTGAGTTGGAGGCATGCATGGTGATGATTTTTTTGGCACGTGTTTAAGCATGTTCCTCCCAATGTAATTCAAGGTGTATTTATTATTCAAAAATATCACAAATGTTTTACAATGTTCATTTACAAAAATCCCATTGTTTAA